>NW_010291809.1:51492-82014 GCF_000700745.2 Antrostomus carolinensis | reverse complement strand
CTCAGGCACCTCTCCCATTTCCCACTACTTAGCAAATATTTACATTTAAATCACATGTGAATTTAGGATAATTTTCCCTCATGTTTTAGAGGCAAGGGATTACAACTTTAAAAATGTATTTTTAAAAAGTTACATGCTCTTGCCTGTGTTCCAACTGTTTTGTATGGCTCTTTAAGCGGTAAAGGTTGAGGACTGCCTGAGCTGCAGCGACCATGAGATGGTGAAGTTCAGGATCTCATGTGGCAGGAACAGAATTCGAAGCAGAATTGCAATCCTGGACTTCAGGAGGGCCAACTTTGGCCTTTTCAAGCAATTGCTAGGGAAAATCGCATTGGAAAGAGTACTTGAAAGGAAAGGGGCCCAAGATAGCTGGTTAACATTCAGGGACTGCTTCTTCCAAGCTCAAGATCAGAGCATCCCGACACATAGGAAGTCAAGGAAGGGAACCAGGAGACCTGCAAGTTTAAACAGGGAACTACTGGGCAAACTCAAGTGGAAAAGGAGAGTTTACAGATCATGGAAGGAGGGCTTGGCCACTTGGGAAGAATATAAGGCTGTTGTCAGAAGCTGTAGGGAGGCAACTAGGAAAGCTAAGGCCTCCTTAGAATTAAACCTTGACAGAGGGGTGAAATATAACCTCATTAATATTTATAAATATGTTAAGGGCGAATGTCACGAGAATGGAGCCAGGCTGTTCTCAGTGATGCCCAATGGGAGGACAAGGGGTAATGGGTGTAAGATGGAACACAGGAGGTTCCGCTTAAATTTCAGAAGGAACTTCTTTACAGTGAGGGTGACAGAGCAGTGGAACAGGCTGCCCAGGGAGGTTGTGGAGTCTCCTTCTCTGGAGACATTCAAAACCCGCCTGGATGCCTTCCTGTGTGATCTCATTTAGATTCCTGCTCTGGCAGGGGGTTTGGACTAGATGATCTTTCGAGGTCCCTTCCAATCCCTAACGTTCTGTGATTCTGTGATTCTTCAGCCAATACCAGTCCTTTAGACATACACACAGCAAGACAAATTCATAAACTTTGCCGATGTTTATCCAAATGATTTCTTCACTATATCAGAGCAACTGTGTATAAGTCACTGTATTGTGCAGTCAAGGGTTCTTCTCTGTAATCCAAGGCATTTCTTTTGAAATACAGAATTTCTCTTCTATGTGTCTTAAATTCCTTATAGTTATCTCAACTACTTTGGTCTGGTCTTCTTTTTTTTCTTTTTTTTTCTTTTTTTTTTTTTTTGACCTAGGTTTTTTTCACTATTAAAGACACTCACCTCCTCTGAAAAGTTTTGAGTTGTCTCCCTCCCACCCATTTTTTCCTGTCTATGTTCAGATTGAATAGGGACCATCCCTGAGCCTGATCCAAAGCGCAATGAAGTCAATGTAGATGTTTCCATTGATTTTTAAGGCATGTTTAACTTTTTTTTAATATATTTTATTTATTTTAATAAGTATGACTTGTTGAATAAGATACCATGAATGACAGTAGCAGAATCTGTCCTTCAGTAAATTTTTTCCAAGAAATCTTTGAGGTTTTCACTAGCACTTTAAAAAGAAAATATTGAACATAAGGTATTATAATGTAAATTCTATCAAACACTGTGTCATTAACATTTATCAATCTTGTTTATTCAAGTCAATCCATCTATATATACAAATCTGATATTTGCCTTTTTAAAAATTTAGCATGCTTAAGTGCCCATAAATCAGTTATGACAATCATTGTTAAAACAATCAATAGTAAGGAATATGCATTAATTCAAATACTATTGATAGCCACATGAACTTGCATCAGTCTTCTGTGAAATAAGAAAAATGACACATCTTCTTAAAATCAATATTTTCCTTTTTATGTCATTCATTTGAAAAGTATCAATAATACATTACTTTATACCTTACATGTCAGTGGCCCTACTTCTAAATGTAGAGATATCTTGAAAAAATATTGAAGTGAGGCAAAAGAAAAAAGTCATCAAAGCAATGACCTGCTAAAAAGCTTGCATTCATCCATTGTATTGTGGGTATTCATCTGAACTAAAACATGTATGGGCAGCATTTCTGCTTGGATATATTATTTAAAACTCAGACCTCAATAACAGATGCTTCTACACTACATTTGTCCTGGAGTTAAAGAGCAAGAGGAACAGCAAGGGAACTCAGTATTGCCTTTATCTACCCTCAGACTTAAGAACTAGGAATTTAGGCAGGTGTGCAGCCCAAAGTGGAAATACAAGATGTGGAATTACAACATCCATTCATCACAAAAGAAACATTTTAATTGGTTATATGTGGAAAATATCTACTTGACAGTCAGTTTCTCACTTTTCACATAAGTGCTTTGCTGCTTGGATGCCTAATCTTGTTTAGTATAGGGAAAGTAATTTGACATGAAAGTACCTAGATGGCTGCTGAAAATTAATTGCCAATTAAAAAAGAAAAATGTTTGTGCTACTCTATAAACAAGCCAACATATAAACCTTTCAGTCTTGTTGCTTTATTTATGTCTTTGTAGATCTGGTTTCAAGCTATTTGCATACAATTTACAAATTCATATTATAATTCTCTGGTATATTTATGATTTTATAGTTGTATATATTTTACCTCTATGAAAAATATTTATTTCTTTATGTTTCTGTTGCTTATTATTTAACAAAAAGATTTCATTACATTTGATAGTTTATGTCTCTTCCTTAGAATGAGGCATTTTTATTTGCCTGACTCAAAGAGAGAGGTTTATTTCTCCCCCACATTTAAAAAAAAATTAGTCAAACCTCAAAACGATGGACTCTTGTCTCTAACTTTCCATAGCTTCCTCAGTCTGCTTTCAAGTTAGGATGAATACCCCAGTGATTCAAAGTATAAAGGTTAATCTGAGTGGAAAATGAAGGCTTTAACAGGATTGTAAAGCTTAAGGACTCCTTTCAGCACTAAAGAGACTTTTGAAAGTGGCTTGGCCATAGAAGTTTCATGAGTACCATGGAATGGCCCCCTTAGATCCAAAATACAATTCAAATGGCACAGCTGGCTGAATCCATCACTAGAAATGGATATTGACTTACTTTTTCTTCCTTCTCTCCTTCCAAAATTAAATTTCTACACATATTGGATAGAAAGTGTGAATCAATGTTATGTCCACATAAACTTTAACAATTATGTGTAGGTTACATCACTGAATATTGTAAATTTAAGGGAGTAATAGAAAATTTATAGAATTTTAAGCCTGTATGATTTTTATGCAGCAGATTTAAGTAAAATCTCTTTTACAGTTTAAAAACATTGTTTTAGGGTTTTTTGTGGGGTTGTTGGGGTTTTTTGTTGTTTTTTTTTTTTTAATAGAAATGTGTTCCCAGTAGGTGAAATTCAGTCATTTCACTTTCTATTAATAAGGAGTTGAGAATATCTATGGTTGTTCAAAGTTATTACTCCTTATATTAACATTTTTATTCAATCTTCAAGTCTAAATGAGTGAGGCAAGACAGGACTCATTTGCTAACACCAAACTAAAACCCAGATCTTACTTGAGGAGGAAAAAACAAAACAAAACAAACAAAAAAAACCCCAACAGACCCACAAAGATTTCAAGAGCAAGTGTTGATGTTTGTGAGTCTCTTTGAAAAATATGGGTCCAAGACACCTGATCCACAGATTTAACCAGCATGAAAGACTGACTACAAATCAATTGTGAAGATTTTTTAGGTTAAAACTATCCTATAAGAAACTTCTGTGCATGCTTATATACTGGTTAGTTCTTTCACAAAGCCTATGGTTCCATGCAAAACATCATTAGTGTGGAGATAATGTCAGGGTCACTTACTCTGGCTGTGCCAAAGAGCTCTGGAATCCTTGAAAGACAGACACGTTACATACAATAGATGCCAATCAAGGCATGAGTTAATAAAGAGTGGCCTGTGTTATTTTCCTTTTCTCTTTTAATTAGAATGATAAGAATAAAAATAATAAGAAATTATATGTAGATGTTAGCAAATGCAACTTTTTACTGGGGAAGAAAGTTAATAAAAGAACATAAATCTAACATTAACTTTTGAATCCTAACGAAAAATAATATATAATATTTTATTTAAGTTTTTCAAGTTTTTGTTGTTATTATCCTCATTTTCTAATTCCTATTTGTATCTCTTTAAAAGATTAAGGATCATAAAGATCACAAAAACATGCCAAAATTATTGTGTGAATAAATAAACAAGGTCTACCAATCTGCAAAGTTTTTACAAACCTCAGAGAAACTTGTGTTCAACTTGTGTCTCAGACTTAAGTAACATTCAACTTGCAGTACATTCACCATTATTATGGCCTCCAAAAAAGTGCAATATTTTATGAATCTTTAGTTAATGATCCAATTTGACCTTCTTTAAAACTCATTATAAAAATAATTCCTAATACAAGCTTTGAATCATGGTTCTATAATATGTATCTCTGAAAGTATTGGGTAATATTAAATCTTGTCTTCCTTTTCTAATATGTGATACTAGAGAAACCAGCAAAAACAACAAACCAGCTATCAAAATCTTGGATCAGTAGATATATATGCAGTCAAAATTAAAGGAAGAGACCCACATGATCTTTAGTAGGTGACTGCTTTTGTTTGTGAGCAAAGGGTAAGTGCAGTGATATTTCTGTGTAATATTCCATTTCATTAGATATTTTGGTGGTGGTGTTTTGGGGCAGGTTTGTTTTGTTTGTTTTAGTTTTTTAATGTGATTCCCCTAGTTGACTGTAGAAGAGACTCAAAATTTTGCTCTTTTTACTCGTTAAATTTAATATGGTTGGGTATGGGCTTTACAGTTGTTCTTTATTGTATCACAAGTATAACAAGATCTTCACAGTATTTATTGCAAGACACATACAGAAAGCTTGTAGGACATCACGGGGTGAAACAGAAACTCCATGTTCCTTCATGTCAGGTATCTACTGCAGCTTTTTTATTCCTTCAAATCATCAGGATAGTCAGATATCTATAGCTGCAAGTAGGAATAGCATTTGAAAGAGTTTATCTTCTGTGTGACAATCCCTACCGCTAAGGGCATTATTAAGTTGGTTTGCACTCTTGTGGTCTTTTTGGTTTCCTTAGTTCTGTGAGGACTTGTATCAACCATTGTAATAAAAACAGACAAACAGAAAGTATCTAGCCCTTACATTCTTAAGAGATTATTGTGGTCTGTGCTTTTGGACACAAATCTAGACACAAGATTTAGTCTTAATTATTTTAGCTTTCATCTAGCAACTGAGACACACAACCTAAAAAGCTCCAATTACTTGCAAATAGACCCCAACTATGTAGGTCATCACAAACCAATCACTTGCTCTTACCTAACTAGAGAGAGCAATTCCAAGTCCCCTTTGACTGACCTGCTTAAGGTATCATGCCTTGCTGTGGCCCGTAATATTGTTAGGTTGCTTTCCACTGAAAAAATAAATAGTATATTGCAAAGAAAATCTTGTGATAGTGATTCATATTGGATTATATTCTTAAAAAAACAGTCATCAGCCAAGGATAGCTTTCAATTGTTAAGTATTTGGTGATCAAATTCCTTAAACATTATAGTGATGCAAGATACATAATCAGACCAACAAAAGCATGACACTTACAGCAATGTCTATGAAAGACAGTTCCACTGAAGAAATTATTTTTCCAGCAGTGTCAAAAGAAAAATGGGCCAACAGTATTTTACCACTTCATGTTTCAACCTTCTGTGGTTCTTGTCATGTCACATATTGAAAGCCAAGATAATAACTCAGCAGTGATTCAGCCTTTCAAAGAAAATAGAATGTTCACTTTGCATAAAGCAATGTATAGAAGTTTTCAAATATAAATTTATACTTGAAAAATTTGACCAACTATTGGTCCAGAATTATATAGCTGTTTTGATTTGACATGGTGGGACTGATTCTTTCTTTCCTTGCTCAGTGTGGCTAACATTTGTCTATTTATAGACAAATAATGATGGTCCTTTCACTTACCTTTCTAGTACAAGACTCCTGAAGTTTTTACAAAGGAGGGAAAGAAGTCTCAAAGTCTTACTCAAATAAAAGGAAAACTAAGTGGCTTGTGACCACAGTGAAATAATCTTTAGGTCTGGGAAATTCCCATCACGATACCCAAACATATATCAGCCTTTCCATTTTTCATGTTTCCTAACTTGTGATACCTGCCAGAAAAAATGTTTTGAAGTGAGATAATTCATTTTGTTTCTGGATGAAATATGTCCACAAAAGAGAGAAATCAGGATCTGTCTATTTTAGGAATATCTGTACTGATATACAGATCACTTTCCTCCCGCCCCCCAAGAAACTCTGTGAGCTAGCTAATAAGGTAGACCTTAAGGCACTGTTTCCGCTTTTATCACAGCTTTCAAACAAGCCACTTAACGAATCTGTCTCAGTTACACAGTAAATGGGAGGAATGATGTTGGTCTACTTCTTAGGCCTTCTCCGTTAAACCCTAGTAAAAAAAGGACTCTGAAATACAGAGAATTAGTACAGTCAAACAGTAAAGGATTTTAATAAACACTTAGAGATTCCAGATTGTATTTGTACTAAGAAAGAAGGGAAAAAGGGACTAATCTTGTTTATGAAAAACTGTTTAAAAGAAGTGTGAATTCAGCTCAAACAATGTATGTAATGCAGCAGAACTATTTCTACAAGCTTTAAGAATATTATTACTAGGCGCAGTATAACCACTCTGGTACAGAGCTCCCTGTAGCCTCACTATTTGTACTGAGCTGCAGGGTTTGTAAGTTTAGGTATAGCACCATCTCCATGGCTATACTGCTTTTCCTGGTCCCAAACCTGATCGTTCATGGCTGATACCAGTAATTCCAACGCTGTTTTGGGCCATGCATGCTGATGTAGTCTTAGAAACATAGGTTGTCTTAAGCTCTCTCACCCCAACAGAAAAGCATCTAGTGAAACTTCTTGTGATATCTGTTAGACGGCATTGGCTGTCATGACTATATCAATCCTTTTCTTAGAAAAAGCTGCATAAGGCTGTGATGTTGTTTTAATAAGCAGAGGTGAAATCCAAGTCATTATATAACTCTTTCTTTTTTTTTTTTTGAGCAGTCTGACTTTGTTCTAGATAGTAATGTGACCAAAGTGAAAAAAAATAGTTTTTAATGAGCTGTCTCAATAGTATTCATCAAAAAGCAAGCACAGGATTCATCAAAATCAAACATGTTTATTTGTGTAAGCTGTGATATTAAGTGGAACACTTCATGCCTTAGTACGCAGCTGATGAAAAATTGTGAAATAGGAATGTATTTCTGATTCAAAATATATGAAGTGGCAAGTCCCAGCTCAGGAATAAGGTGCAATTTGAAACACTATTTTACATTTAATCTATATAACATTTTTCCATACTGTCTGTCTTACATTATTATTCACACTTTTTTAAGTGAGCAGCTCTTCCTATTGCTGTGCCAAACATCACTTGTATGATAAAGAATATTTATTTATGTATCATATTAGTCAATTTTGAAGTAAATACACTATGTTGATCTCTTATGAGTTGTTTGAAATAAAAAAATTATACAATATAAACTTCTTTTTTCTAATAGCAATCACTGAAAATGTGCTTTTTCCATGTACCAATTTAACTGTAGAGAACTTCCTCCTAGTTCTTCAAAACATTCTGAATAAGATCCACAAAAATATTTCAGGGGCTAAAATTAAAATTTTATAGCAACTATAAATGACCAAATATTTTGGTATTAAATTTTTCCCCACACACCTAACTTTCTTATACTTAGTACATTGTTTTCTGTATATCTCAACCATGAGTCAGCTGGACAATTCAGTCTAATAAACAGCCTCAGAACTCTTATAACAGTGTTAATAATGCCCTAATAGGTGAAGCATTCACCTCTGCTTCAATTTCCAAAAGACAAGTTTCCAGCAAAGCTGACCAAGAATATGCCTTGATGAACAGGTTAAGATATCTTCTTAAAAAGGAATAATATTGTGACTCTCATGACCCCTCCATTAGAAATGTTAATAATTTTACATGAGTACAATCACTGAGTAGAGAATAGATACAATTTTTTAACCTATTTAGTACATACTTCTTATGTTTAAATCCTTCTTCTGTGCTTTTAGTTATCATCCAGCCATCTCTCACTTTGTAAATATCCCATCCACTTGTTCACACTCATTTGAAAGAATGTAAAATTATTTTAAACTGAGTATATCTAGGATAAACTGTGCCTTCTTCCTTTTCACTCTATATTAGAAAACACTCTGCAGAAAAGGACATGTTCACAACAGGTAAGAAATATATAAACCTCTTCAAGCAGAAAAGGAGCTGAATCCAAGATTCTCACAAGCTGGAGGGAAAATTTAACCAGTGAACTGCTGGATAAAAAGAGGAATCTTATGTTTCTTTAAAAAATTAACTTAAGTCTCCTAGTATCACAAGAGGATTGAGGAAAAAGAATCCTGTTTGCAAGTGCTCTAGAGAAGGTAAGATTTCATTTGTAGACACTTTCTCCCCAAAAGGCCTTATTTGTTACCTAAAAAGACAGAACTGCTGCTCAATCTATCAGGTTTTTTCCATCCTTCTCTTAATCATGTGAGTCTTATCATAAACTGTATAAAGATACTAGTAAGAGTTGTTTATTTAGCTATTGTAACTACATGCTACAAAGCTGTTTTTTTTCTGACAGGGATACTCCCTTGGAAACATGCAAAAATATACAAGACTATTTCAGTCACTTAAAATTATAATTTCTCATCAGTATTTGTAAACCATAAAAACAGAGCAAGTATTATGAAGTCCTAAACTTACATAAATGTAATTGTTAATGTGAAAGGACCATTATCAATATTTTGGATTCACTCAACCATGTCATATTATCCTTCTTCATAAACTCTGATAATTGTGTTTCAATCAGTATGCTGCTTCTCCAAGGTGTAAAGAGCATTATGGGTTTCCGTTAGAATGACTTGTTGGCTGTTCTGTAGCATCACCTAAAGTCTGAACGATTTATATGAAGTGCAGCCATATAACCTTGGGCTGTGATCTTGTCAGCTTTTACAAGCTAAACAGCATGAAAGCTAGTCAATATCTGGATGGCACACTTCCAAGAAAAAAGAAAAAAAAAAGAGACTTCTGTAGGAAGTAGTGTTGACCATCCTACATGTACCAAGCTTCCCCATGAGTCAGTACTCAACCAGCAGTGTAGTGTTTTCTCAGGGTGGCGGGTATTAGGCATATTACTCAAAACTAAAAAAGAATGAAATAACTGGATCTTTGATTTAAAATTTCATCTTCAGAATTAGGTAAATAAAATGGTTAATTTTAAAAAAGCCTTATGAGACCCCCATAGGGAATCTCCTGTAGGGATTACTTATACTGACTAGACTTTCAGTTACAGATTTGAAAAAAAATCAGTCCCTTTATTTAGATGTCTGCTTATAGAAGGAACAATCTTTATATTCCTACTCATAAAATTCTCATTTTCAAAGCCGTTTTAGATAGGGTTTCCAAGACAGCTTAAGTCTTCACCTGAGGATGGTGAAGAAAAATTTTTTGTCTTCCTTCACCCCAGCAACCTTCTCGTAAGCTGACTCAGACATGTATGTCTTGAATGAGGTAGAAAGAATAGCAGAGCTTCTCTCAGTTACATAGACCTTTTGTTGGTAGTAGCACAGATTAATGTCTTAAACCAATTTTGAAATTGAATATTAAGTCCCTTGGATGTTACTGAAAAAAAAGAAAAGGTCTGACCATGTGTGGCCATAAAGACCCCAAATTTATTCATTTTTTTCTTAAAGTAGTTTATGATCCTTTTCATTCTAAATAAATCAGAATTGGCTTATTTTGCTTTTTTGTATTGCTAGCTTTATCAGTAAAAAAAAAAAAAATAATAGCTTTATTAAATTAAAACTGGAAGACTATGTCATTATATAATGCCCTGTATAGTCTCTGTTTTCAGCAAGCATTTAGTCCAAATGTATAAGGAAAATCTAGGAATTTATATGCTTAGGAGAAGTAAGGTTATTTCTGTCATAACTGTGTTTATTTACAAAGAATAACTTTGCAGAATAGTTTTTTTAACCTGTCCACGTCCATGTATATTTGTTTTGAAATCTATTAATGTTTTTGAGCTTTAATCGAATAAACTATTCGTTTAGCCTTCTGATTTTATAAATGAACCTGACTTTTTCAGTTTTTTTCATGAAGTGAAAGATTTTTCATAACAATCTATATTATATTTAATAATATTTCCTCTCTAGCCATCTCTGTTTTCTACCTTTATCAACTAATGCCATCCACAAATAAAGATAATAATAGTTTAAGGAAGAAAAAAAAAAATGACTAAATTGAGGCCAGAACAGTGCTTGGGATTATCAACAAAAAGTATTGTTCTGATTGATTGTTATTCTCTTCTAGAAAATTTGAAAGAATACATTTGTTTTCATCAAAATTGCTGAGCTCCATATTTTTCTTGCTGAATATGTCCTTACTCTGTGAGATCCTAAATTTGGTTATTTCCTGCTAATATGGTTAACACTACATATGTACCATAAAGAAATAATCATAGAACCATAGAATGGTTAGGGTTGGAAGGGACCTTAAAGACCATCTAGTTCCAACCCCCCTGCCATGAGCAGGGACACCTTACACTAGATCAGGTTACTCAAAGCCTTATCCAGCCTGGCCTTAAACACTTCCAGGGAGGGGACATCCACAACTTCCCTGGGCAACCTGTGCCAGTGTCTGACCACCCTCACAGTCAAGAATTTCTTCCTAATATCTAATTTAAATCTATCTTCTTCCAGTTTGAAGTGATTATCCCTTGTTCTATCACCACCTGCCTTTGTAAAAAGTCCCTCCCCAGCTTTCTTGTAGGCCCCCTTCAGGTACTGGGAGGCCGCTATAAGATGTCCCTGGAGCTTTCTGTTTTCCAGGCTGAACAGCCCCAACTCTCTCCACCTGTCTTCACAGGAGAGGTGCTCCAGCCCTCGGATCATCCTGGTGGCCTCCTCTGGACTCATTCTAACTGCTCCATGTGTTTCTTGTGTTGGAGGCTCCAGAACTGGACACAGCACTCCAGGTGGGGCCTCAAGAGAGTGGAGTAGAGGGGGAGAATCACCTCCCTCAACCTGCTGGCCATGCTTCTCTTGATGCATCCCAGGATACGGTTACCCTTCTGGGCTGCAAGCGCACATTGCCAGCTCATGTTGAGCTTCTCATCTAACAATTTGCAACTGTTACTTTTAGTTTCAAAAAGTCTTAGACTGGGGTGGAAAGTGGAAAAGAAAGAAAAAAACCCCAACCTAATAACTTCATATCTATCATAATTAATCTAGGCTGTAAGTACACATAAAAGTCAGAATTCAGGAGGAGCATATTTTATCACGGCTAACAAGGCCATTTGCCCTTGAAAAATATATACTGTTCCAAATTTATCTGTGCAAGGTCATAAAATTATAGAAACCCAGAGCCTAGACAAGGATTTAACTAAGGAGGAATTTTGTATCTTTTGTGCTGCTAGTGATTCTATACAGGACAAAATAACGAAATATTTCCAGAAGAGTTTAGTTCTATTTTTCTAAGAGTTAATCTGCAAAATTTGGGAAAAAAAAAAAAAAAAAGTTCCTGAGAAATTATATAAAATGCACTCTTCATTGGAAAAATCTGATGCTAATAATAATATCAATTGCATTCAAGTGTTATCTACATGACATATAGTAGTTATCTTGAAAAAAAATACATCTGCATTCTGATCAATCTGCTAATTTATGTAAACATATCTATCTAAGATGTGTCCATACATAACACTGGAGATGGCTCTTCATGACAAAATTTAAAAGCAAACAACAACAAAAAAGCTCTGTGCAACCAAACTGGTGGGTATAGGACCTTCCAGAGTAATTATAAACAAAAAATCTGGCAAGGTAAGTAAAGATGCTATCAATTACAAGGGAGTTAATCTGTTGGGACTGAGAGGTTATAAAGTCAATGAGATTACACATTTACCTTAGTATTATATCAACATTCTCAACCACTGTCTGTGACATCGGTATATTTGGGAAGTTGGGGCATAATCTTCGGGAGGATAACAAAACCAATAACTTAACAGTGACTGAGTAGCTTGACTTCATTAAGTTTCATGAATGGTTGCAATAACATAGTAAAATTAGATATGTCAAAAGACAGCTATAAAACATCAAACCTTCTGGTCCTAGTTAAATTAATCCAAACTTTTATATTATTAATTCAATTGTATCAATAAGCCATAATGAATCACTGTTTCTCTGATCTCAAAAGCTCTCCAAATTAATTCTAAAATATACTACCTCTTTTTTATGTGGAGAGTTTTTGTGGTGACCTGTTATACTGTAGTGATCTGATTACCCAAAGATTAACAAAGAAGAGACTGTCATCTCCTAGGTGTTTGGACTTTTTTTGTGAGTTATAGCCCTATCCTATATTTTGCTTCGTTTCTTATATTTTATTGATAGAAATCTCTTTTCTACAGACATTTCCTTGGCCTCTGCCATATTGATCGCTGCTGTTGAGGGAAAATGAGTCTTCTGATTGCACTCTACTTGAGAGATTGTTAAGGCAGAACAAACCTGGAGATGCTAAGCAGGTCACTGGACAGTCCTTCATAAATATTCAAAGGAAACAAACATTGTGAAAGACAGTAATGCTGATAGAAATCACAGATATGCTAAGTAAGAATAAAGTATTTCCTGCAGAGAGCTCCTGTAGGGATTATACAGCCTTCTGCTCTAATGAAGTTACACTTCTGACTAATAGTAAATGATGTTAACATTTCCTTTTCAATAACAAAGGCTATTTTTTATTGTTTAAAAAAATGATGGGGAAAAAAAAAAGAATTCTAAGATGAATTACAAGAATTTATAAGCATTCTAAGGAAAAGGATGCTTTAACTGACAAAGTCAATTTCCATCCAAAGTTTAGAAACAAATCTTTGATGATAGGAGAAATATTTACAATATAAGGGAGTAAACATTATTGTTCCTTTCACTGCTACTTAAATGATAACAAAAGCATATGTAAAATTACAAATAAACTTTCCCCTTTTGGATTATTTCATACAGACCATTAGAAACACTCTAGGTTTTCCATCGGATTATTTGATGAACAACACAATTCATATTGAGGTTTTTATTCTTTATTAAATTTTACAGACTAGTGTAAAAAAATCAAAAGAAAATGTTTTTCTGTCTAAAAGTCTGCATTCTTTTTGTAAAATGTTGTCTATTTTACTTGTAGTGACCATTTCACACTGCCAATATACATTTCATTTTCAGTCAAGTGAATCTTCCTAGCTTTTATCCATAGTTCTGCCACCAATTGTGAGACTCTTCCTTGGGCTTTACTCAGAGAGCCACTCACTGGGTTGAACCAATGTATGTAGAAGAGGGTGGCTAGAGTCCTGATCTTGTGCCACACTTGAATATTTTCAATAGTTTCAATGAGGATACTTAACAATAATGAAGTAGTAATGTAAACTAGGATTATAGAAAATTATCCTTCAGTCTTTCTGCTAAAAATACTTTGCTTTTTTAAATTTCCACCCTTTTAACTGTGATTAAGTAACAGTGAAAACTAGTTGTCTTTATTTCATTAGACAATCTTTTTACAAAGGGTGTTATGGTAAGACATACATTGAAAGTTATATCAAATGAGTAAGAATTTTCCTAGAAGGAGGGAAAAAATAAAGGTGAGGATTTATGGGCTTGCATACAGACACATGAACTAACCAGTCTGATATCAATGAATCAGACAAAGAAAAAAGGGTGTTAGATTCTGTCAACCACCAGAAAGTGTCCACTCAAGTGTGTAAATGTGTTAGTATGACATATTGTAGGAACTATGGATTTCAGAAATTAACTCTTGCTAGTGTCTGCTGTTTCACCTCTACACAATATATTTCAAAGCCAGCTTCATTCAAAGGACAATTAAATTTTGGCCCAAGTGTCACAAATGATAGTTTTACAATAGAGGGAAATCTTTATTTTCTGTGGCTTTAGTTAATCAGTTATACTGAGGAGTGGTAAGAAAAGTTCCCTTTCAGTTGTTGTATCATAACATTTGTCTTTACTACTGTAGATAATAACATACTTAGAAAGACACTAGAACCTGCATAAAACCTGTCCATGAGCAGCATTTGAGGGTGGGCTAAAATATAGATGTAGAGGGAGGGGAAAAGTAGTCATGATTCCATTTTATTATCCCACCACAAGAGGATGGAAGAGCTCTGAAAATTACTTTTCAATAACTGGAAGGGCAAATGAAAAGCAACTTTGCTGCTTCTCTCAGTTTTCAGCACTTGCCTGTGACTTTTAATGCTGTCTAAACCTGCAAGCCTCAAAACCTGCAATATCAATAACCAAATGTCAGTAGAAAACTTACCTTACACATTTGAAAGAATAACTTGTGCAAATCCAAGCCCAGCATGTAGATTCAGCATAGGGATTTTTTGGAAAGAGGATTTCTGATACAGAGCAGATTAAATGTCCTTCAGAAGGTCCTGTTGTTCCCTGTTTACTTTATGGGAAACCTCGACTTTTAGATGTCTAAGTTAGGTAAGAAAAATACTACCCTTATATGTTTTAATGATTGTCCTACTGAAGGTTTAAGGTGATTTATTTCTATTTGCTGACTGGAAAGATTCACATCTCTTTTGGCAGTTACATTGTCTAGTGAATATTTATTCAGTTTTATGAATCTTTTTTTTTTTTTTTACCTTTTTTTTAATATGCTGGGAAATGTTGGGAATGTTTCATTCAGTTGCAAATTACAGCTGCTAAATTTGTATGAAAATAAAAATAAATTAAGTATGTTTAAAATACCATTTTAAAAGGCTTTTATTACTTAACTTAAGTAATAAAGAAATAAGAATAAAAAATATTTGACATATTTTGCCTTGGAAACTAATCAATTTATTAGGCAAAATAAAGTATTATCAGTGCTTCAGGAGCTGATTGATTTTATCCAATCACAATATAATTTCTCATCCTACACAGCTTGTAGGTTGTTTGGGTTTGTTTTTTTTTTTCTTCATAGAATAGAAGAGGAAAAGGCACTCCTGCCTCTTCTAATCAGTTTCTCATTAAATTTGCAAAGAAGGAGAAAATATTTTCTTCACTTAAGGAAAGGAACAGCTCTTAAAACTTAGCTACACGCTGTATCTGAGTAGTTAGACAGTATCTTCCATCATCTTAGCAGACCAGGGCCAGTACAATTTTTTTCTTAATTAAAATTATTTTGATGTCTTATTTAGGCAATAAAAGACTTGCTGTCAGAATTTCTGATTTAATTTGAAATGGATTTATATTGCTTATTTTTAATAATGTACATGAAAGTCATTAGGGGTATTTTTGAGTCTGCCTCAATGCAGGAGACTGGACTAACTGATCTCTGAAGATTTTTTCAGTCTCACATTCCAATGAACTGTTTAACAAAATAATTTGCAGTGTATTTTACAGAGTTACCTGTGTATGTATGTATACATAAATATTGAGTATAACATAAATTCTTTATTTATATTGCACATGAAATAATAAAATAATTCAACATTTTTTAGCTTGTGGTTGGGCTACCTGTGACAAAAGTTAAGTTGTGTTGCAGTTGTTATCCCACAACGTCCCGTCCGGTCGAGGTGGCACAGAGACAAACTCCCGCCCCGCCTCTGGGCCAAGTGAGCACTGACACCAATGTGGTGGATGGCAAATGGCGTTTATTGATGTGCGACACAGCATTATATGGTGTGGGTTCACAACGTCACTACCGCCTGCTTACATCACAGGCTAAATGCTATTGGCTACTAGGAGAGAGAGGGGGGTGTCTTACCTTTCCGTACAGCGCGATATCTTCCGGTCGCCAGACCCTATCTTACTACAAGTTGTCAATAAAAACTAACATAAAATTGAGAAAATATTTTTTAATAAATCTATGTTATAGTTGCCACTAGAAGTGCATATGTGCAGGATAATTTGTTGAATTTTGTCTTAAAAGTAACTGATATTTGTTAATAAACTTATGCATTGCTATACCATTTGTACAAATAACGTGCAAATAACATTCCCTGATTTTCATCTTAATTTGTCTTTGATTCTTTTAACTATTAATGTCTAAATACATAGCTTGCAAAAAGAAAATAACTTTGAGGTGGGCAGCGAAAGCTAGATCAGGTCATTATAACCTCTACTTCTGTTAATTAGCCAGTAGGTGTCCTGTGGCCTTCTGACTTTCATGTCCATATCATTAGCCAGCTATGTTTCTCTGTGACAGTCATATCACTACTGCTAGACTCAATCCCAAACTGGATATTTGCACTGATTTTTCTCTTACCATCCTCTATTCAAAAGTAAAACTCCATAGGAATAAGGTACCTTCATTCTACAATAGTCTGGAAAGTTCTTTTTCAGCTTGCCTGTCTCTGAAAATGTTGTCAGATTTTCATATACCCTGTGCTGTTGCAGGGCCCTGAAGCACCAGCCAGTGATGATAGCTTCATCATGTTTAATGCACAATGAGAAAGTAAGTCTAGTCCCAGAGAGCTACAGTCCCAGCAAAAGACAGCAAATGAATGGAACATGTAGATGTAAGACGAAACTAAACGGTGTCTGTGGGTGGCTGAAATCATTACGGGCATGTATGAGTAACCGATAAACAAAATAGCCCGTTGGAATTTTCAGGATTTGTAGGAAGGAGAAGCTGGACACTTTGTTATTATGTATGAAAGAACTGACTTTATGTGTAACTGGAGGATATGCACATAAGTTTAGCCTGAAAAATTTGATTCACACCCAAAAATTAAGAAAGAAATAATGTTTCAGAAGACAGATACTCAGTTTAGGACTGCAAGTGATTGCCGTGGTCATTTAATTTAACAAATGTAGCCCAATACATAAGAAAATCCACCTGATAGATAGGTAGATTCTAGAGCAATCTGAATTATCTCCAGTCACTTTTAACATTCATAAGAAATAATGCATTTTTGAGATATCTAAATACATGGACACCTGCATGTAGTTAAGAAATGCAAGAAAATACAAGGCAAATTCTTTTCTCAGTGCATTGTGAAATGGTTCTGTCTTTGTTAAGTCTAAAAATGGTCCTGACCTATTTTTTGAAGTACCATCACCACATACATACTGCTAAAGTAGCAGAAAAAATAAATATGTTCCCTTGGATGCAGAGTGCATGTAAAAGCTTTTATGTGTTTAAAATGCTTTCTTTTAGATTATGTTTAATAAATGCAGAATATGGGAAAGGCAGAATTCCCTTCTTCCCCACTCGCCTTCACAGTCAAGACAATAAAAAGATTTCCTATAGAAATGAGCTACAATAGCTTCCAAGAGTGCAATGACTTTGTAGACAAATGCACAGTCATAATATACAATAGTTCACATTCAACACTCGACGCAATAATTATTTTAATGAGAAAGATAATGGCTAGCCAGGACACTGCAGCTAGTCCCTTACTATATTAGAGAAATGTTTTGTGAATTTAAAATTTATTATAGGCAGCCCCCCAGACAGTGAGGAAAGAGCTTACACTCAGTGACCCAACAGTTACTGTATCTAGCGTGCAGAGCACAATGGGCACTGAGCATCATCCCATGTGTCAAGTAAAGACCTCTAAATCACAGCATTCCAGCACAATATTAGTTCTTTAAATTTGTGCTATGTCCTAAGATTGCTACAGAAACTGCACCATACTGACAGGATTAATTCAGGCACAGTCCAATGAATGTGTATAGAAATTCACCCTATTTAACAAAACAAAGTCTCATTACACTCATACGTTTAGAGAATGCTCTTAAAAATACATTTGTGGTGCACCTTAAGTAGTCATCTGTGACTATGAAAAGATAGCAATGTTACTAGCTCCACGTGATACCATTTCCTTTATTTTGCAGAGGACTAAATGACTGCTGATAGAAAAGCAGTGGTGGTTCAGGACAAAATCTAGCATTTGTGAAGTTTTTGTTGTTTTTCATTTTTACTTTCATTCACTAGGAAGCTGAAAAAAAGTATTTCACTATTTTTAACTATAGAAAAACATGTCATGATGGATCCAACAACACAAGAAAGGCAAGACTGCTGCTACTCCGTGCTCCCAGATGCAACCAGGCCAACAATGTATTTTCAGCAGGCATATACAGTACATATATGCGTATATACTGTTACTGACACCATGGACATACAAGCCCTCCAACCTGTGGTCTGACTCCAGTCACTGCCCTTACCCCCATACACACACATGCACACAGAACAGAGACCCCTTTTAACCCAGGAAAGAGTTAGAAAGGAATTTAATAAGATGATAAAACAGATTGTGCTGGTCAAGTGCAGGCCATAACCGGACAAGTCTAGCAACTAACAAACTATTTACACACAACTGTCCCTTTCTGTCCCCTTAGTGCTCTATTTTCCCATACTTGTTCCTCCCCAAATCACCTCACCTAAGTCCCTCCTTTTTCCTACCTTTTGTTTCTCCCTTAAGCATCCTGAAAGAAATCCTACATAATCCCAAATTACTCCTCCCCTTCATCCCATAATGTGTCCCACCCCTAGGCAACAACGAGTCTGAAAGGTTATCTGGAGAGCTATTCTGGATGACTCATCTTGATGGGTTCCATCCCTGGACCATGGGGCTTATGGCTTTGCTGGGACAGTCCTGAGAAGGGCCCAAACAAGATGTTCACTCCTTGAAGGTCTGTAAATTGGGTCCTGTCTGTCCTGTGCTTCTCTGAGTTTGTGGAGATGGACCTTTAATGGTCTAATGGCCCCTGTAATGGTCCTGGGATCAGGACCCATCAGGGTGTTATTTGGGCTCCTACTCCTGCCATTGTCTCTCAGAGCTCCTCAGTGGAGCAGGTAGTCTTTATCACATAACCTAAGACTTTTGAACTACAAGAGACAGTGTATCATCGTGTGTCTATGTATACTTCAACATAATGCCCTCAAACTTCCAAAACTTTTTGAAAAGGTTCCTCACCAAGGCTTGAAGAAACCGAACTGTCTTTGGATAAGGGAAGTAACCATATTTTGGATTATTACATGATTAAAAGGCAGAAATAGGTGGTTGATTTTCACAAAGTTCACCAGTGGAGAACTATATGAATAGTGAGGTAACAAATTTGCAAAATAAACAATATTTTCCAGAACTAACTCCACTAAAACACAAGTGAGTACACTGCTAAGTGCAATGGAATCTCGACTGTGCAAACAAAGTGGTGGACTCAGATTAGATACCACTGTGCTCAGGAAAGAGATTTTGACACCCTCTGTGAACAGATAACTTGCTCCGTTAACATAATGGTGAGTCAGAATTTTAGTATCCATGAGAAAAAAAAATACAGATAAAAATAGAAAATACCATTATGCTACTGTCTAAATGAATAGTACATATTCCTCTGGTGTAATGCACAATTCACTATTATCCTATTCTGAGAAGGACATAATGATACAGAGAATGGTATGCATCTATGTAGACAAATAATTTAGCCCCCTTTTTCATTACAGCATACAGAACCCCTCATCTTCTACATTAATTGTATGTTACTTTATTATTGGGCTCTCCCTTTTGTAATGAATGAACTAGTTCCTTCCAAAGCAAACCTGAATGAGGTTCTGAGAGCACTTCAGGAAACACCATAGGCAGTATGTCAAAAACTGTACAGGGCTTGTCTCCCAGCAACTGAAATAATAGTCCTTCAATGCTGTCTGAACAGAACTTGCACCTTCAAATACTTCTCATGCTTTCCTGGCATGTCTTAGATCACAACTCATAAAGTTATGGTATAAAACCAACTTTCTGACCCGTTGCACTTCTGCTTTTGACACAGAATGTATCTGACACAGAAGCAGAGGAGCAGTGAGTTGGACTAGATGATCCTTATGGGTCCCTTCCAGCTTGAGATACTCTATGGTTCTATGATTCTATAGCATAGTTAAGGAGTGAGTTAACAAGTGTGTGGCTAAGTGTGAACCATTGGATAAATGGAAAGCAAAAAGGAGATCTAGTTCAGAAAGAGACTGGACAAAATCGTAGGAATTAGACCATTTGTGGTTGTGCATCACTGCTAGCTACAGTTCAGGGAGCCCCTGAACTTCCAAAAGCTCTGGTGGTACATTAAGGAAAAATCATTTAATAGATAGCTTCTTTCTCTTTCCCTAAGCATCTGTTTTCTGAACCATGATCTCAGACATTAATTCTGATGTGTTATATCAGTTATATTTTTGACCTTTAATTTAGAGGGATTTAAAGGCAATATTGGAAAAATAAGGGACTTCAGTGCTGCTTTTTTGTAATGGTAAAAATATTAGTATAGAATCTCTGTGGAGGAGAGAGAAAATCCATCTGGACTGTCTTAATGAAGTCTGTGAAGGAAGGGGGGAGTGAAAAATATGTCTTTTCCTTTTGTAACATCTATGATTCTTTTAACCTTTATCCAGTCGCAATGCGACACTCCCCTAACTATACTGAAAGGATGCACCTTAGGATAACTTCACACTACCTCATATTGAGAAGAATCATTATGTGACAACAACCAATAAGTATTCCAAAAACATTTTACTGTAATATATGCATATAAGAGAAACCAGTGAATAAACACTCATAAAACTAAATCATTCTAACTCCTACCTTCCTATTCCATCTTCAGATTTTTAGCACCTAAGAAGAAATCATTGTACTCCTAGAAAAGAATGCTATAGTAGATAGACACCATAAAAGGACTCATTACATGCTCATTTAAAAAAAATAGCACTGACTTTTATACCTCCAGTGTAGGAGGTACTGTGAAGAATCTGCAATTACTCGCATGTGAAGAGATGTCCATTTTCCCACTTCGATTACTGAATCTTAAAACTCCAGTTTTCATGCTGGAGTACATGTTAAAAAACAGTGTCCCAGGTTTGGTTACTTGAATGGAAAATTAAAAGCAGAATCAGAGGATAAAATTGAAATATGTCTCTGTTATCTTCCTTAGCACCGTGATGTGAAGAATAAATACTAGCTTTTACAGAATTCAAACACTTACTCTGAAGGTTTACCAAAAAAAAGCAAACCAAAAAGATAGAAAAGAATGGCCAGAATATCCCTTACTTGGGAAATTTTAAAGAATCTTGGTTTTTAAGCAAGTATTTATACCCAACTTTTGAAATTTATAACCCTTAGAAAAACCTTATGCTAGTATTAATTTTTCTGTTAGTTATTTCTTTTATTCTAGTTTATGCACCACTTTTCTGTCATTCTTAGTAATATGCACATACTGCATATAATATATCCTTAGAAATACATATTAAAGATATGAAAAAAAAAAATCTAAAAGAACCCCAACATTTGATGGTTTATAGTCATGAGAAGTATCCAAGGGCTGTTACTTCTGCAAAATGTAGCATGGAAGATTTGATCACACTTTAGATTTAAAAAGAATTAAACAAGAACTCACCTGAAAAACTAAGAATCCCCTTTTCATCATGTCAAGAACCTAAAGATGTAATTAATGGCTTTTTTAAAAGTACTTGGGAGGCTGGATGTTCAGAGGAGACCTGTGTCAACAGAATTTCAGCATTTAATATCCTGGTGTACATTGAGTATCCCAGTGAAGCCTTCCTGCATCTCTTGCACCCAAGACTATTTAAACTCAAGTTTTATATTACTTAAAAGGGTAAAGGGATGAAATGACACAAGGAGAAAAAGAGTCTTATCCCTGATATACAGATCATCTATTCTGTCTGTCTATTCCAAACAAACTTATTTCCTTAGAGAAATTGATCTCTTGAGCCTGTAAATGAATAAAGATAAGTCAGGTTTGACACAGCTGCAGACAACCCTTAAAATGAATGTAGCAAGACTTCAATTGAGGTATTTATAACATGCATAAGGAATTACTCGTTTTTCTATCTTTGTTTTTAAATGAAAAGAATGTCCCTTTTATACTCAGAGATTGCTGCTTTTTTATTTTTGTTTGTGTTTAGTACGGTGCAAAGACATACACACTTGCATGCTTTCTCACAGATGCTTGCCTTTGTTCTTGTTTGTTTTGTTGTTCAATTAATATCAAACAAAGGTCAATCTGACAAAGTATATGGTTGGTGTTTGTGTATGGAAAAACATAATGGAAAACTTGCAGTAACAGGAGTCCCATGTGCCAAAGAAAATGTTAAAAAGCCTCTCCTTAGTGACAAAGTGAGCTTCATTTGTACTGCTTAAGTACCCTACTACAAAAGCAGTCTTGGACTTCCATGGGACTACTATGAATATGTTTATAATATGATTAGGCAGGCAAAGCGCTCCTGAAGTGCTGCATCACTAGTCTTGTGACTGTTATACTGCTGTAGTGGGACCTCTTAGACTTCTAGTGGGCTGAAATAGCACTACTTATAAGTGTACTTATATCTTACTTAAAATGAAGAGAATCTTGCTGGCTGATGGCATGAAGCTTGAATAATTGTATTGGTGTAACAAACAGTGACAGATTTTTACTTGCTTTACTTCTGTGACTCAAATGGCAGGGTTACTTCACAATTTTTGAATCCCATGGAATACAGTTCAAAATAAATCCCTGTTTGGCAAAAAATAGAAAACACTTACTGATCAAACAGATTAATTTAATGCACATTTGTGAACCACTAATATGGTATTCTCCTGGGGAGCTGTGAAAGTACTGCTATGGGACTACCAGCCATGGTGCTACACCACAACTGTTAGAATTTCTAGAGACTTCTAGATTTGCATTTTCTTTGTAGTTTCATTAACATAATTGGAAAACAGACTTAATTAGTGTTTTACCACTATTAATTTTGTTTTATTTTTATTTTTATTCCTAAAGAGATATTTTTACTGGGGTAAGATATTGAGCTGACAAACCTGAAAAATCTACCTCTCTTTGCAGCTACACAAGGAGCATATGTAAGGCTAGTAACAAAAGAGGTTTACTGGGGGTTTTGTGGTTTGGGTTTGGGGTTTTTTTCTGTTTTGTTTGGATTTGTTTGTTTGTTTGTTTATTTGGTTTTTATTTATTGACCTACTGTGGCAGATCTTGTTCTAAGTTCCTAAATGTGTGAATATCTGGCTTTAAAGCCCTATAAAGGGCTTCATTCTACACTGACTGCTAAAAAAGAGCTTTCAGAAAAACACACCTTTTAAGCTCTCTCAAATCAGGCATGCAAAAAGGTTACAGCTCTAAAAGAACAGGCTATTGTCCCTAAGGGTGGAATGACAGTAGGTATTTTTATATTTTCCTCTCTTGACATCCTATGTTTAGTGTTATCCCATGTCTTAGGTTCTTGGAAGTTTATAAACCATACATGCACATTGTTCTAACGAAATACTGCTAAAGGAATAGTCCTTAAAATGCTGTTTACTCCATCAAAACCTTTATCGACACTTCAGTTTATTTTTTTAATATTCCTGTATGCCTCTGTTGTTTTTTATTTTTTATTTTTTATTTTGAGCAAACCAATCTTGGAAGATTAAAACATTTTTCCTTGTTTTTCACATAATTTTTGCCTTTAGAGGCAAATCTGCCAATTGATGTCACATATGATGAATTTACTGATCCAGCAGAACCATGACTGAGATTGTCAGCTCCTTTTATGCAGGACTTCAACCAATCAACAGATGGTAAAAAATCTGAGTTACTTATTACTTGGTCAAATATGAATTAGTGACCTGAAGATAAAAGACTGAATTCATATCCTTCTATACCTTTTCTTTGTCATTTAGTTTAATTATTTAAATTCATTTATTTCTATAATAGAGAATAAATTTTTGTAAATGAAAACCAAATGTAACTATCACAGTAGGAAAAGTGAAAGAAAAAATAGTCCACTTGCAAAGGGACTTTATTATTTTTTTGTCTCAGTAAATGATATTACCTCCAAAACATCAGTTGTGAAGAATGCTGAGAACTTGGGCATAAAAAGGTAAACAAAATCAACAAGACATTTGCAAATGTTTGCAGCAGATAACTGACATCACCCAAATACTCCCACTGTGGTCCCCTTAGCCTCATCTGGACAGTAATATATGACTAAATTTTTGATTCCTAATGAAACAGTCATTTAGTGTAGATGAATAAAATCCTCATGCAGAGATTAGGTGTCCTTCAAAGCCTTCAGGAAGATTGCTTATGGCTAACTCAGATACCTAAACAAGGCAACACAATGCTTGAACTAAATGCTTTAGTTTCTTATATGAGACCTTTAATTTTTCTACTCTGATTTTGTATAAATCTGTTTAATGCAGATCTAATCCAGGTTCTACTTGTAGAAATAAATTACAGATTGATTTAAGAATTTAACCACAATGCCAAAATTTTACAAAATCCATAGTAATCCATGGTCTTTTATAATACTCCTTCTCTGCTCCATCTGATTATTCTGTCCATTTATTAGACTGCAACATTTACTTATGTCAGTTGTTGTTACGTATGAAATTTTAGATTTCCTCTACATCTTTAAGGATTAAGTAGTACCACATTTGCCGAAATGGAAATGAAATTAATCAGGGCAAAAGGGATAGCTCCAATTTCTAAACCTTTCCTTGCATGTGTTAAATCTTTATATATTAGACTGAAGAGTTGGATGCCGACACGAAGAGCAATATTGCTTAGGTGTGTTGGATTTGATGCTGGAGACCAAGGGCCAGATTTTCAGCAGCACTAAACTGCTATATCTTCTTGTAAATGAATCACGGTGGCCACAAGGAAAGCAATAGCAGGAGGAGTGAGGACTGTGGGGACGGAGCTGGCTGAGCAATGGTAATCCAAGATGTCTCCTGTGAATGTCAGAGGGCAGCTTGTTAATCAGAAGTTGTTAAAACAGTTGTTTGAAATTTTGCCACTGGACAGGATCTTTCTAAGCAAATGAGTAATCCCAATAGCACTAATGATACCAATTTATCACTGAGGTTCCATTTGTATACTTTGTAGTTTCCAGTCTGTTACAGGAAAATGGTGGTGGCTGGTTGAATGTTTGGTGGAGTTTTTTTGTTTGTTTGTTTGTTTTTTATGAACATTTTAAGTGCATAATTTTACTTTATTTGTGTCAGAAAATTGCCCAAACGCCTTCGTTAGAAATAAAACAAATCTGTTCAAAACTATCTGAACAGCAGGTGATATATGCTTTATTGAACATAAAAGCTTTAAAAAACCTTATCCTGTACACATATTTATACTATCAAAGTCTTTTTATGTACTCACAAATTTAGGGAAAATATGTGTGCTACTGCATAATAAACAATGTTTTGCTACCCTTCTTTTTTGTCCAGGTGGTTGATTATATGGTATGGGATATTTTTGCAGGTGGTATACAAAATCATATATACCAGCTGCTGCGCCCACTGAGCAACACTTTGCTAAATGACACAGCACCAATCACATATAACAGCATCTAATGACTCTAGAGTGGTATCTTTACTAGATGCATCTTTTCCTCATTGAGAAAGAGCCTTCAAAAAGACTTTTACCTGCCTCTGTTTTTCTTGTATATTGTGTTAGATAAAGGGGAAAAAATATTCAGGAGGAACGAAAGTGATTAAAAAAACAAAACAAAATCCCCACAACAGTAGAAAGCAAGCTAGCATAGCAAAGATGAACTGTGCACTGGATGGCTTGGCATGCTGCCACTAAAACTTGGCATAACTCGCTGTTACCACTGGAGATGTTAGATGTACTAGCCACTGGGCCCCTGCTATAAGCACTTTACTATGTAGAATCAATATTGACATACTGCATAAACAACTGGATGAACCTTGTACAAAAATGATAGCAAACAGCATTCCAATCATTTCACATAAAATTGAAAATATAATAGCGCTTGACATTACTATTAGTATTCTATCTAAAGGCCCTGATTATCACTGAGCAGCATTAAATTTAGTCTATTGAACATCAGTCCTGTGCTTGCTTTGCCTATCAGTAGGATTGGTATAAGGAAAGCAGCAGTACAAAAATTCTATTCAGCTGGTACCTTATGAGAGGGCATCCAAGGTATTTGTTGCGATTTGTGCAATTAACAGTCATATTAATCACTTGCTTATTTCAGTTAGTAGTGGATAAACCATCCATTTCCCATCCCAGCTCTAATTAATGAAAGTAGACATTAACTGCTGCTAGAACAACAAAGCTGTTTCTTTACCTTCTGTACTTCGTGTTCTGAAGCACGGGATATGTTAGCAAATGGCCAAGTTTGGCCCTGGAGTGGCTAGTTGATTGAGAACTTTTCATAGCTGAATGGCACAGACTTGTAGTAGAAACACTGTCATAGCTTCCATTTTCTCCTTAACTTGAGAAATTAATATTTTTGTGAAAAAGATTGCCCACTCTTGGATTCCCTGAAATTCTTTGTATATTAGATAATGACAACACTGCCTCTGTCTCATAAAACAACAACATGATTGTTTCTTCCTCATGGTTATAACACAACTCAACAATATAACGGGTTTTGTGTGAGACACATGACATCATGCACTTGTACCACACTCCAAGTTCTTCAAGTCAAAGGCTTTGCTCCAGGTCCTCTAAATCCATCTAAACATGTGGACTCTTTTACTCAGTTGGAAGCTGTCAAATCACTGAAGAAGATTTAAGCTACCACATGCAGTATTACTTCCTGCTGTGGCTGATGAAGGAGATACACAGTAACTTTAGTGACATTATTATTTTCTTTCTTGTAATAAAGTGACATCTTCTGTGTAAAAAGAATGTGGTATTCTCACCAGTACTTTGTTGTTGTTAAATGATACATACGGTTAAGCGACACTAACTATGGATAAGTTTTCTAAAAGAAGGAAGCAGACCCACTTCCCTACTGACGTTACACTGGGCTAGGTGAATACAATGAATGCAAACTGACATTGGCAAGGACAGACACTGATGAAATAGATGGACTGTGTGATGTACGCATCTTTATGTCTCTAAAATACATGAAATGGAGGGGAAAAGACTACTCTCTCTGTTAAATTATTCAGATTAATGTAAAAAAGAAGAGAAAAGGAAAGGAAGAAGCATATATGAATATACACTCAATTACATTAAATTAAGTAGTAAAACATTTGAACTTTTCCTGATTTTGGTCACCCTTTATTTTATTTAGCTATCTAAAACCTACCTCTTTTCTTTTTCTTTTTTTTTTTTCTTTTTTTTTTCACCTTCCTGACACTAGCAGTCCTTTCAGGAGCATGTTGACAGCTTTGCACTGACAGAGAATCATTATAATCAGTGTAGAAGATATAAAGTCACAATAAAAAAGGAATTCATGTTTACAGTAGTGGGGACCGCACACTGTGATAGTTTGCATTAGAAACTCAGCAGGGGGAGTACAAAAAGCTGTAGCATTATAGTAGATATGGGGGCTTTTTGGTATGAAGAGGTCGCCTGTGTTCAAGTACCTGTCTAACATGTAACAATCACAAAATATTATCATATTCAGCAGGGCTATTATTGCTGCTACATTGAATATGTAGCCTCTTAATATTCCCCATGCTCTCAAAATATGAAAAAGATACAACGTCAGATAATGGATTCCCCCTAACAATGTCAGTAGTGCATTTCAGCATACATTGCCACAAAAAGAGGAGATTGAGGCATACATATGGATAGTTCAAAACCATATGGAACAGGTATTATGTCAGGTTATTCCTTCAGGTAATTAAAATTTTTAAGCCAAAATGCAGAAACAAAATTCCTGAAACAAAAACAACTGAAACTTTACCTCTAAGCCCTGAAAAAAAATATTTTTAATGGCATAATGAGCAGAAGCTTGTAGCAGCTTAAGACAGGTTCAAAGACCCAGGAAGGATTCTCTAGGGAGATACATACACAGAACAAAGATTCGAGTCTGTGATAAGTCTTTGCAATTTTTTATTTCTTTCTTCTCTGTTTTTTACTTTAAGCTTATGAGTTGAACTGTAGGCAGTTTGAGATTACAAACAAATCTCTAGGAGATGGAGATCAAGCAGCAAACATTTGACTCCAAGGTCCTTGTTATGGTAGCAAAAGCGCATTTTATCCCAGTTATTACACACAACACCATGTTGAAAGAATGTTAAGGTTACACAGGAAGGCACTTAAAAGTTGAGAGATGCCAGAAGTACTTTTCAGCTTTCCCCGGTGGAACAGAGGGGTGTTACTGTCTTCATTTTACAAATGAACAACCCTAACAGGCAAAGACTGAGGCCAAGGGATGTGTTTATTTTGGCTGCCCAAATGGAGATACCATGGAACTGATTGTCAGAGCACTTAGGATTTAAAGGAGTAGATTAAATCTATTTTATTAGACATCTAAATAGGTTGAAATTAGACATCTTAAGTTACCAGAGGTGAATCACAAAATCACAAAATCCCTAAGTGGTCAACGAACATCTCCCAGAGTCTATAAGCATTTCAGAAAACAAAACTGCCTCCAAGAAAATAAAAAATGGTCCATTATAAGAACTTGTGAAGAAATATCTGCCCATAACATGAGAGAGAGAGCTTGCCCACAATATTAGTGGTTGGTTGTCTTAACCATAGAATCATTGTGTTTTGTCCTTTGACATAGCTGATCTAAATTACCATCACACTAGTATCTGGGTATTTGACATTGTGCAAGAAAAAAAATCACAAAAGAAGTACAGATAAATAGCTAAATCAAATACATTTGCTCCACAGTCATAAAGCCCTAAGGTCAGTACATACGTCAACAGTTACATTATGAAAAAAATGGACGCAGGAAATAAACTTCCACACAGGACCCTGATGACCCATAATACTTAATTCTTTGATTTCACCTTGTGTCTGACTTGGTCTGTCCCAAACAGATTTCTCTGTTAGAGCGACCTAGCTCTTAGCAGAGTGCATTCAAGTTAAAAAACACTATTTGTTCTTAGTTTGAAGGACCAGTCCCCTTTTATTTAGCTAATAAACATACTGATATTTATTGATGTATCCCCACAAGTGCCTGCTCCTAGGTGTTCTCATCAGCAGCTATGTCCAGACCAACCTGAATGCCTAATTTCATGGTTACATTTTAGCATTGTTCATAAACTCATGCACCAAGTATGAACTGAAAGACATGCTCAGAGTTATGACTTCCCCCAAGAAAATACTAGGGGAAGATCATTCCCAAATACTCTTCTTGCCTGTTTAAGTTTAGAACACTTTCCCAAAATGGTAACCTTGGCCTAAATCTGTCCTCTATGAGATGGGATGTAAGACCATGTCCCAAGTGAAAATAATAAAAAATAGGCTACAAGTATTTCTGGGGCAAGCATTTCTCTTTCCCGCTTGTGCAATTTGCTCCACTATGCATAAACTAAGACTCACTGAAGCAAAGAATTCAATCTTTCCAACTAAATGTCCTAACCACTGGTTAGTAGAAAAAGTGGGGGTAGAGCATTGCCATCCACTCTTCCTTTTTTTAAGAGTGATCTGAAATGCTAAACTCTCAAAGAAAGTGCTTTGATGACTGCTCCCAGAAGAAAGTGGAAAATAAATGTATCTTCAAAAGGAGGAAATCTCTCTGCTAGTCAAAGTTAGGAATCTAACCAGCTGAGAGGGAACTTACTTAAATATTGACATTATTCAGAATGTTTTCTTTAAATCTAATTCCAGGGCGGAAAATTTTATAGTTCGATACTTAATTTGGGAGCTGAGGATTTCAGGAAAATGCAGGCTATCTAAAAAGCATCTTAAATCTGACTGTTTGTCAGTCTAGTCAGAGAAGGAAAGCTGTAAGAGAAATACAGACTATTCACTTCAGAGGCAGAGAATTTATGCACAAGCTACTATTAAATAAAACTAGGTGAAAGGACATATTTTAGCACTGATTCTTGCTTATTTCTGCTGATTAGGCAAAATATAACAAACAGCAATTGAAAAAGCAATACTTTCTCCTGAAGGGGAGCGAGGACCTGCTGTAAGTAAGCAGTGATACACATTAGGCATAGTGTCCTTAATTGAGAGAAACAATACTTCATCAATTCCTCTCTTCTTCTCTTTTCCCCATGTTGGAAGAAGCTGTGGCAGACTGATGCATATATATTATCTCCTTCATGTTTCACCATATGAGAGATTCATTACATATATTAGATATGTGGTTTTTTTGTTCTCCTTATTATACTCTAAAGTGAAGTCTACCCAGCTCTTGAAGGTTCATTCTTTTATAACGGTGTGTGTTATGTGTTTATACATTTGTGCCCTTAGGTATTGTATTCCACTTGTATTTTCAAGGCCTTTGCAACCTTCTTGACCTTTTACTTTTGGGGATCACTGTTATACAACACACAATTCTATAAATAATATAAGGTAAAAGCCTTCCTGACAAGGTGGAGCCTGGACTTCAATGTATTCATCTTCTCTTAGTGTTTAAATTTTCTTGCTTCTATGAAAATGAATTTACCACTTTGCTATACCACACAGAGGCATTTTAATTTCTTTCAGTGAGGTAGCGGGATAGTTTAACTTAGCTGGCAGCCAAACAAGACACAGCCACTTGCAGCATACCCTCCTGCCCCCCCTCC
>NW_010291809.1:50950-51426 GCF_000700745.2 Antrostomus carolinensis | reverse complement strand
TGAGATAAGAACAATTTAATAATTAGAGTAAAAATAAAACTTAAATAATAAGAATAATAAGAGTAATAATGATAACAACTATATATGTATGAGTGAGGCAGAGTACAATTGCTCACCACCCACTGATAACAATCCTGCAGGAGCAAAAAGGAATCCTGAAACCAAAATAGCAATCCTGGAAAAATGAGCCTGAGCGATTCCTGAGAGAATCCCCAACTTTCCAGTCAGCCCCTGTTAATATACTAAACATGACGTAATATGATACGGAATATATTATTGGCATATCCAACTGTCAATTCTCGGTTTTAACTAACTACTATACTTTTCTCCATTCCCCCCTTCCAGTCCTCTCTTCTTGGAAACTGCCCGAGCACAGTGTCATAGAATCATGGAATGGTTTGGGTTGGAAGGGACCTTAAAGACCATCTAGTTCCAACCCCCCTGCCATCAACAGAGACACCTTCCACTAGACCAAG
>NW_010291809.1:0-50922 GCF_000700745.2 Antrostomus carolinensis | reverse complement strand
CCTCAACCAACCTGGCCTAGTGCACTTGTAGTTATCACCATTGTTCTCATAATAATCCCCACTGAAACCAAAACACAGCACTTTCTAGATACTCAGAGGAAAATTAACCCTATCCTAGCAAAACCCAGGACAGGTAGATAAACTATGCAGCAAACAGATGAAGAGTTACTGAAAGAGGAGCAGAGGCAGAGAACAAGTCCATACTGTTGGGTTTTGGCTTTGTTTTATTTTGGTTTTGGTTTTGCCTTTGTATTCTATGGCACCTAGATGGGAAGAATCACAGACCTTCCTAGATTGGAAAAGACCTTTAAGATCATAGAGTCCAAACATTAACCTAACACTTGACAAGTCCTCGACTAAATGATGTCCCTAAGCACTATGTCTACATGACTCTTAAATACCTCCAGGGATGGGGACTCCACCACTGTCCTGGGCAACCCATTCCAATGCCTGATAACCATTTCAGTAAATAAATTCTTCCTAATATCTAATCTAAACTTCCCTTGGTGCCACTTGAAGCTGTTTCCTCTCATCCTATAATTTCTTACTTGGGAGGAGAGATCAACCCCCACCTCTCTACACCCTCCTTTCAGGTAGTTGTAGAGATCAATAAAGTCTCCCCTGAGCCTCCTTTTCTCCAGGTTAAACATCCCCAGTTCTCTTTAGCTGTTCCTCATAAGACGTGTGCTCTAGACCCTTCACCAGCTTCATTGCCCTTCTCTGGACAGACTTCAGCATCTCCATGTCCTTCTTGTAGTGAGGAGCCCAAAACTGAACATAGTACTTAAGACGCAACCTTACCAGTGCTGAGTACAGGGGTAAGATAACTTCCCTGGTCCTACTGGACACACTATTCCTGATACAGGTCAGGATGTTGTTGGCCTTCTTGCCCCCCTGGGCACACTGCTGACTCATGTTCCATCAGCTGTCAATCAATATCTCCAGATATCTCTCTGTCGAGCAGCTCTCCAGACACTCCTCCCCAAGCCTGGAGCACTGCCAGGGGTTGTTTTGCCCAAAGTACAGAACCTGGCACTTGGCCTTATTGAAACTCATACAAGTGGTCTTGGCCCATCAATCTAGTCTGCCTAGATCCCTCTGCAGAGCCTTCCTACCCTCAAGTACATCAACATTTCCACCCAGCTTGGTGTCATCTGCAAATTTACTGAGGGTGCACTCAATCCCCTTGTCCAGATCATTGATAAAGATGTTGAACAAGACTGGCCCTAGTTCTGAGCCCTGGGGAACACCACTCATGACTGGTCACCAACAGGATTTAACTCCATTCACTTCCACTCTTTGGGCTCAGCCATCCAGACAGTTTTTTACCCAGAAAAGTATATGTCCATCCAAGCCATAAGCAGCTAGTTTCTCCAGGAGAATGCTGTGGGAAACAGTGTCAAAGGCTTTACTAAAGTCCAGACAGACAACATCCACAGCCTTTCCTTCATCCACTAAGTGGGTGACCATGTTGTAGAAGGAGATCAGGTTAGTTAAGCAGGACCTGCCTTTCATAAACTCAGGCTGACTGGGTCTGATCACTTGGTTTTCTTACATGTGCTGCATGATGATACTCAGGATGATCTGCTCCATCAGCTTCCAAGACACCAAAGTCAAACTGACAGGCCTGTAGTTTTCTGGATCCTCCTTACAGCCCTTGGGGACTGTAAGATGGGGGTCACATTCCTAACATCCTATCTATTGGGACCTCCCCAGTCAGATAGGACTGATGAAAAATGATGGAAAGTGGCTTGGTGAGCACCTCCACCAGCTCTCTCAGAAGTCTTGGATGGGTTCCATCTGGTCCCATAGACTTGTGTACATCTATGTGGTGCCGCGGGTTGCTGACCATCTCTTCCTGGATTGCAGAGGAATCATTCTGCTCCTGGTCTCTGTCTTTTAGCTCATCCTTAGTCACCATGTTTCCTCCCGCATCTAATAGAAGATGGAGGCTCTCCCTGGCTCTTCTTTTGCTGCTAATGTATTTATAGAAAGATTTCTTCTTGCCTTTTACAGCAGAAGCCAGATTAATTTCTAGGTGGGCCTTGAACTTTCTAATTTTCTCTCTGTATAGCCTCACAACATCTTTGTAGTCATCCTGTGTGGCTTGTCCCTTCTAAAGGCAATAAACTCTCCTTTTGTCCCTGAGTTGCAGCGAAAGCTCCCTATTCAGCCAGGCCAGTCTTCTCTACCCCTGGCTCACCTTACGGCACATGGGAAGAGTCTGCTCCTGTGCCTTTAAAACTTCCTTCCTGAAGAATATCCAGCCTTCCTGGACTTCTTTGCCCTTCAGGGCTGTTTCCCCAGGGACTTTCTCTACCAGTGTCCTGAACACGCCAAAGTCTGCCCTCTGGAAATCCATGGTAGTGGTTTTGCTAACCACACTCCTTACTTCACCAAGAACTGAGAACTCAAGAAGAAAGTCTTTGTTACTGTTCCTAAGAGTACAGTTTGTTTGCTACGTATTTAATGTAAATTACGCACCTCAACTCCACATAGCTCATTTAACGAGTCTCAGCATTTGACAAAGATCCTAGCATGAAGCAATAGCAGAACAGGGTTTGGTAACACTCCATGCTACTGTAATTCTTTAACCATCAGACCATGATACATCTATAATATTCTTGAGATTGAACTGAACTCACTTAATTAAGTGGAAATATTTCATAAACTCTGTTAAAACAGACTTCAGTATAGAATTTATGCCACATCTAGAGTTACATTATTACACAAAATTAAAATATTTTTTTTCCTCAGGACAGTTCTGTGTGAGTTCTTGTTGTTACATGTCCAGAACAATATATTCTGTGTTCAATTTCAGAACTAGCAAGTAATAATAGAAAAGCTAAAATTCTGTAGATAACTAATTCAATTAAACATGCCACAACTCCTAATTGCCCACACAACTAAAATTGGGTTTGTATAAGCAACAAACTATGTGCTATATTCATCTATGCTGGCTGCCCTAATTGCCTAGGCTAAGAGGATTATAACTTTGAGAAAGTAAGGTGTTATGTTGTACTACTCCATAGCTAAAAGCTTTTTCCTAAAGGGCAACAAAGGAAAACTGTTAGAGACACCCATTCACCTCTGTCTCCATTAATATTGACATTTGGAAGAAAAAATGCATGTTCATTGAAATGAACCATGTTTGATATCTGAAGGCTGATTTATTTCTTATGAAAAACTAAACTGTGTTGTAAGAATTTGTGTATAATGCAAACCTGTTAAATACTTAACGGGGCATAACAAAAAATGCATTCTTTAAGGAAGAATGCTGGCAGCAACATTGCATCAGTCTGATTGGTACATTAGCAGTCTTGGCTGTGATGGAAGAACACCAGTGTCAAGGAAATCTCATTAAAAATCCTTTCCTTTAGTAGATAATGGACTGTGTGTCTGAACAATGCTGCTGTTGGTTTTCTGATCTGTGCTTTCCAATTTAAGTCACTAAGCAGGGTTTCCTTATTAGCAAAATCTTCTGGCCAGAATATGCAGAACTGAATTAAACATCTGATGTTTACAAAATGTATTTGATTACAATTCTCATACCTTTTCAAAGATCAGGGCTAAATCCAGCCTACTTATAAGTGAATCAATAGCTGTGGAGTGAGATTGGTTACAAAACACCATGTGGCCTTTGCCAATAGTGTTGTAATAGGAATCTTTTTCTAAGAGACAATGGAGGCCCACGATCGAGACAAAAAATAGACCCTGGTTTATAAAATTACAAAGAAGAATGAAAATTAAATGCATCTTATTAATAGAAAAGTACTATTTTAAAAATGTATGTTACTTAACTTCATATAACAGACAGTTGATTAAACCAATTTAAAGTTGGGATCCTCTAGGGAATAGGAGACCAAATTTTATTTGTCTGTTGAAATCTCAGAACATGAACATCAGTAATAAAGTATTTTCAAGTATGCCTTGCTAGGAGTCACAGTTGCATTGTTGATAAATGTAATCAGAGATCTAAGAGAAAATGCAGGTTATGGTTTATGGAAAAGGTAATTAAACCGGACAATATATTTGGCAAGAAGTAAACAAAGAAACAAAAAACTGGGTTTCAGACACACAAAAGTCTTATTTTTCCTGCTAGGTTATTGATCTAATGAAAGATATATTACCCCTTCCTATGCAATTTCCTCTTTTAGAAGGGATTTCCTTTTGGGAAAAGACATACAATTTCTCAAAATAAGTTCTTTTCATACAATGCATAATTAAACTAGGGAACGCAATGCCACAGGATGTTCTGAAGGCCACATGTCTAAAGGAGTTCAGAAAGGAACTTGACAAGTTCATGGAAGACAAGTCTTACTGGTACTATTGAAAATGTCATGCCTGACCTCATACTCAAGTTTGAGAATACCCAAAGCCATTCATTTGTGTAAGCTGTGAAAGTAAACCAGGAAAGTAGTTTTCTTGCTCCTACACTCTCTCCGTAGCAACCTGGGAGAAAATCTTGAGTCACACTGACCTATTGTCCCTGTCTTTATATTCCTTTGTATTTTTATTACCATCAAGGCCATTTAGGCACATACATTTGAAGTAAGCTAACTGAAGTCAGTCATTCAAGACCTAAGGGTTCACATTGCTAAATTTGCTTTGTGAGGCCTAAAAGTGAACAGTTGCATTATGTGAACTGGTTACTGATTAATACTGAGTCAGTAAGATCAGCAGTGGTAAACCATGCCTCAGATCACTATTGCATCTACCCAGCCTAAAGTATTACACACACAAATTTTTTATATATATATATATGTAAATATAGTTGTATCTATGTGTAATATATTTCAATTTGGAATATATTAGATACAGAAAGAACTGCTCCCTGAAATGTATATACAGTTTAATATTAGACAGTTGCTGAATAAAAGTGAAGAAGAATTAAGAGGAGAAGAATTTGCAACTACTCTTTCTAAGAATAATGCACTAAATTCTGAGCTATGGACAGTTTCCAGTTGATAGGAGGACCTTTTGAATCCACCACTTCTGTTCTATAGCTGTTGTACAAAAGGTGGGCATTACTACATTATCCTCTTCTTGTCTTCTGACACTGAAACAGTCGTTTATTTAATCATGTGCCTTCACATGAGAACTCCAAGATCTGTATCCCCAGAAGGAAGAAGGAGATCTAAAGACATGTTTATGTAGCCATTTCAGTAAGGTCCTAAATCTCACCTTTGAGGTTTACCATCGTCTGAACCATCAGCCTAATAAAATGTATCATAGTGTAACTTCAAGCTTCTCTGAAAGGTAAGCATAAGACTGCAGGTAAACTGATAGCACTCTGAATAAGAAACTAAATCCACCCTTCCTGCTGCAGGGATAAAGGACTGTAACAGGTCTGCAGCTTAAAGACTTCCAGCTGAATGGTGTTTAGAAAGCTGATTTTTACTTGGTTAACTACAACTCCCAGCTAAGACACTGAAACTAATGGGGTAAAACTTCTAGTTCTTTTAGAAAAAAAAAGGTTTAATTTTTGGTTGTAAGCTTTACTATCATTTCTCTCTGTCTCTCTCTTTTTTTTTCTTTTTTTCTGTTTTTTTTTTTTGTGTTTGAATTAACCGTAATTGCTCACAAAACCTTTCAGAACTGAAAGTAATTTAGGAAGCTGTTCCTTGGTGCCTTTAAACAATTAGATTCCAGCTCCCAGCTTAGACTCCATAACTGACTATATGTAGAAAGGCTTAGTGTATGTTAACATATCAAACATGGACATAAATTTGATGTGTTGGCAGGTCTGCTCTGATTAAACTTAGGATGAAGAACTTAATTGCATCACTATATAAGCACAACCTTTATCAGATTGCTAACCTGCAGACAAGGGGGAAAAGGCAAATGTCTCCCTGTACATATGATTTTATATTGTTTAGCCTTATTGACTACATCCTATTCATCCTCTGAAACACTGACTCCTTCCCAGAGATTACACAGATAACTTAATCCCTCAATTTATGAAATTTGAATAAACTTATCCTGGGGCTGTCACTTTCTGTTAAAAGTCAGAATAATTAAATTGGCTCTGGAAACAAGCAGTCTGGATCTTGTCCTATATGACTGCGCTTATAGCAAAACTTAGAAGTCCTTTTATGAACTAAACTCTAACACCTTTTGCATAGCTAGGATGTGAACAGACCATTTTGCTAATAGGGTTCTCCTTTCATCTGAACAGCTAATTATGCACAGTGGGGGACATACCTCTAGTGGACAGGTAGGTGAGACTACATCCAGGAGAAGACACTGGGAAACTCTTGACAAGAACAGAGGGTACATCAAGAAGCAGACTCAAGCCATAGTGGTAGAAAGGAGGAGACTTTCCAATGTAATCAGAGGAGTCATTCTAGGAGTAATAACTACCTGGAGGTGCTGAGTGAAAAGCAAGAGGATAGGGAAAGGTGTGTTTTTACCATGTGTCTTTCCTATGCAGCAGACTAAATTTTATTAGGTCAAAAAGTAATTTTCCTTCTTCTTGCATTGGAATAAAAAAAAAAAAAATTTGGAAGTGTTTTGGTCTCTTCTGACACATGAACTTCAAAGGAAATGTGAGGTAGATCCACTAGAAGACTCTGGCTGATTCCAAGTCCCACAACAAAAGCCCTTGATCTTCACAGGTTTCAGAAAATAGGATTTAAAGGAGATGCAATTCCCTGTACTCCAATTTTTAGTAAAAATAACTCCTGTCTACTTGATGTTTAAAAGATTCAGGCTAATTTAATAGTGAATCCATGAATGACATCTTCATCACATGTGTCTAATGCCTGCAGTTTATCTCATTTCATGACATATGTCAGTCTGGCTCTTGAACTGGGACCAATGTCTTCAAGCTGGATTTTAGCATCCCGTGTATCATTTGGTCTAAAAAAAAGTAACATAGATATTGGATCACTAGATCTCCCAGTTTCATAGACACTACATTTCCTAGAAGTAACATAAAGAGTTAATTAAAAGTAAATATTCTGTTAGAGATGGAATTTGGTGTTTTTAGAAAGAGTAGACTTTGTACATATGTTAAACTACAAATACAATTATACAGTTAAGATAAACACAATAAATAAACACTTTTTCAACCAAAGTTGCTTCTCCTTAATAGCTTCTAATCATTCTCGAAAAAAAAAAGAGACTAATATTGAAAGAATATTTTACTATTCATTGAGAATAATAAATTATTAGAATTGTCTGTATAGACTGTTCTAATTGAAAAATATATTTTTCTGCTCAAATGTGATAATGCACTTTGTGTGAAGGATTAAAAAACCCTGAAATTCTACACATCACAGAAAATAAACTTTTTTTTTTTTGCTAATTAGAAAAAATAATGTTAATTTATTTTAAAATATCAAATGTTTGGTAAACTAAATCGGATGATGTAAGATCTTTTTTAAGCCTATTCAGTATAAAAGACAAAAGATAAATACAAACTGTGTAGTTTATCTCTCTGAGATTCTCAAAATACATCAAAGGGCACAACAATTTTATAGAAAGAAGAAAAGAAAGAAATAAAATGTAATAACTTTTATTACACTGTGCATGCTTTGGCCTCTTAAAAGACCTATGTACATTCTTAATGTGCAATTTTTATAGCACCATTAATTCTTAAGGCTTATTTTAAAATGCAGAAAGATTTAAAAAAAAAAAAAATTATGTTAACTCTGCACTCTCTATGATTGCTGATGGATTGCCTTGTGAAGGCACAATAGGCTTGTCCTCATGAAACCAGAAAGGAAAGATTTTTACTTTTTGCCTTTTTTTTTTTTTTTTTAAGAGTAAACAAAGGCAGCTGGACAATAACAGGTAAAGTGTGTAAATATGGATGTGATTAGTCTCATCTAATTTTTGGGGGATGTGAAAAAGTTTCATCTAAGTTGATTTTTCTAGTTTCCTGCTATAATCAGGAATCTCTATATAGAGCAAAACAGGTAACTCTGAAGGGAAGCTCATGCCTTCCTGAGTCACAGAATCCTAATTTAGTGGTGCTGTGCAGAACACCATCCTAAAATCAACTTTAATGTTATTTCTTTACTATTGGTTTTCACAACTTGTACTTCTAAGTTCATTTGCATGTTTCAGGAATTATCTAAGTTAAACCCAGCAGAAAAACTTTCAGTCTTTGGTTTGCTATTCTGTTTCTTTAATACTTATCTAAAAAGATTTGCAAACCAACATCTTCCAGAGCGTATTTTTCCCTCCACCATGTGTAAAGGGAGGCAAAAAGTTCAGTTCAGCTGTCCACATGTTTCTTTTGCACTGTTCTGGACTTTACTTCTGACCTCCATCAACAGCTCCAGGCATCTCTCCCAGGAGTCCAATAACATCTGCTAGCCTTGGCAGATATTCTTGGACATTTTAAGTAGTACTGAATTCTCATACAAGTCAAGCTCAAGATAATCAGCTCTTAGTTGCTTTGAACAAGACTCAATTCATCTACATTTAGACATCTACAGCTACGTGTGATCTGGGTGTCCTAAACTCTTATTGAACTCAATAGAAAGAGAGGGTGGGATTCAACTAACCACACACAGGTATCTCATTCTGTTTGAGATGCTCTAAATTCTCTGAGGCAATAACATAGAGCTTGATCGACAACCAACAAGACTTGCAGGAAACTTGAACCCTTCTGAAGAAGCAGTCAAAAGCTAGGTGGAATAACCTCATGGCATATAAAATTGCACTAGATACTTATGTGTCACCAATTTAATTACTTTTCTCATCACTGCAGCCCATGAGGTACAGAAGAGTTATTTGTCTCATCCTGCAGTAATCATCTACATTTGATCATCTGAATAGCTCTCCAGATTTCAGTGACTATGTTGACTAGGACCATTTGGTTATAAGGGAAGCTTAGATGATCTGCTCAGCAATAGATTCTTTTGTGAGAATACTTAGATTCAAGCGCCTTATTCTGAAAGTTGATTCCACTCAAAGGAGTTAATATGAGCAGAATCCCTTGCCTGAAGTTAAGTGACATAAATTCCATCTTGCCTGTTATTGATGAAGTTGGTAACAACAGAATTAACCCCTAAATAATACAGAACATCAAATACTTACATGATAGGAAGTGTTTAAACATTCATAGACTTGGAGAGGTTTTGAAGCTGTATCTAGATTTATCTGCTGAGGGACATTGGCAACTCAATCAGATTCAGAGCCTTTTCATAACTGTAATTCTCATTCATCATGTTCTTTCTCCGAAAATCAAGATAAAGAGAAATGTTTGTTAATCAAATTATAAGAGTTTTATGGTCTGGCAACATATATCTCTAACTTGAAATTTTGCTATGAAATCTCTACTAAACCTAGTAAGTCCGTCTGAAAAATGGGGATCCCATGGTGAGGTTATAGAAAATCACATAGCTTTAAATTTTAGATACATCCATCCAACTTTTATTTCAGTCAATATGCTCTATACATATAATAGTTCATACGGAAGCAAATATCTCCCCTTTACTTTGGGGAAAAGAATATATATGGTAGCTTTTTCAATTACTTGAAATATTAAAAGTCTAGTGTTTTGGTTTGGTTTGGTTTATGGGGTTTTTTTTCTGTTTTTTAAAATAACACATTAAAAGCAGAGTTAAACATACATCACATAAACGCAAATGTACACGAGTATATACAAGTATACAAGACACTTATTGCCCCAACAATGTAAGTACAGAAACAGAACTTCCCACTGACATCAGAAAGATATTAATATTTGAAACTATTGTATGCCTTTGTCTCCTGCTGATGATGGTTTTCCTTAAAAGAGCTGTAAGAGACATTTTGAACAGATGGTGACTGATTTGCTTTGTCCTGCATCTCTTCACAACTGCCACAGAGCTTTACCATTCATTAATCTTCCATAGACTTCCAGTAGCACAGCAACTAAATTACACACATACACACTCTGAGGCCAGCACTGCTGTCAAGCTTAGAATTAAACTGACGTCCACTGTGCCAAGTGTTTTAACCAAACTCTGCTATAAAACAGTTAGAAAAATAAACATTTAGCTTGGAGTCTGACCCATGAATATTCACTCCTAAAAGAAGGAACACTAGCTGGTCATTATATCTAGGGCATTCTATGCAGCAAGTGGAGCTGCGGTTTGTAAGTGGGAATAAAACAAGAAAACATCTGGTTTGAATTCACCTTGACTCATTAAGGTTTAAGGAGAGAGCTATTTCCTCTATGTTTGAAGCGAGGGGAAAAAATACATATACCCACAACACTCCCTATGATCCTTGCATTTGTAATAAGGTCTCTACACAGCAGGTGATAACTAAATGAAATTGCAATCCATTTTCTTGGATTAGACATTAGGCCACAAATGCTAAAATATCCCTGTTGCTTGGAGAACAAACACATGCATAAAATTCCTAACCCTCCATGCTTCATTTACAAAAAAATAGCTCTAACATTTGTAGCCTATGAACTCTGCCAAAGCTTCTCCCACAAGTTTTTCTCTAACATATTTTTTAAACCTAGTGATGATTCAAACCTTTTTTTTTGCTGTTGAATTCTTTCTCACAAAGGTTTTCATAACTTTGCTCTCTACCACTTCAGAAAAAATAATATTGGTACCTATACAGGGAACTCTAAGTGGACTTTGATCCCAATACTGTACAGTGCTGAAAGGTTGGCTTTGCCTTTTCCTCCTTCTCCTTCCTCCGTAACTGTTGGCTGACGAATACCCAGAAGATACTGTAAGATGACAAACTCAACAATACACACAGCAGCAGTTTGGAAGCCTGACTTATCGTGTATCTTTTATGGCAGTGCAGATACACATATTACATGTATGAACAGATGTTCCTGAAATCCAGAGTTGAATTGTTGCAGTGACCAGGAGAACAAACCTATGTTGTAAATAATTACATTTTTCCTTCAATCTTTCTCTTCTGTTCTTTATTTCCTTTGTTTTTCCATCGGAAAACAATAAAGATTACACTTCTACTTCACAAGGTTTTATTGACTAATCTAATTGTTATCTTTCAAATGCAAATTTGAGGTTTTAATTTAGAACTACTACTATCTTTTAATTGCATCAGTTTTAGTGAAGAATTAGTATTAGTGTGCAATCTCTATAATCTCTATAATTATGGAGATTTCTGCAGTGGGAATCGTAGAGCTCCAGATATTATGTATCTGAATTTCTCCATTTAACTTAATATACTTTTGTTGCAAAATACCTTCAGGTACAGTTACGCAAAACTGCAATATTAAAAAAGAAGACTTCTTGAAATTTATCTATACATGCTGAATAATTTTAAGTATCTTTGCTAATATTATTCTATTTAAATCTGAATATGTTTCTATTTATTGTGGCATTTGTACAAGTGTTTCAACATCCAGAGTCTCATATTAATGGAAAGTAAATAAACTAAGTCAGTTAGTTAAACTACTCACATCTTCGTAATTTACTGCATAATGCTGAATACAAATAGTGTTCCTGCAGTAAGTAGAGCTTTTTGAAATCTATACCAGAAAAATTACTTGTCATTAAAAAGGTACAAAGTCCACTCTAGACTTTTAATATTTCTGCCTATATTTCTCACATTTTATTGTTTGGTTGTTGATCTTAAAAAACCCAAACAAAATAAATGTGAGACCAACCTGTGAAGAACTACCCTTGAACTGAGACAGTCTTTCTAAATTTGCAGATAGAATAAATTGATGTTCAAGGATTCATGATCTGGTTGATTCACCAAGATGAACTGCAGACTCAGAAGACCTATGACAATTTAAACTGTCATCCTGGTATTAATTATGCACCTTGGATTACCTAATAACACACTAGCTAAATATCCTTTGATTTTCTACTGTATATAAAGAAGAGGAAAGTTACATATTCAGGTGTACTATAGGACACATTGTCATGGTCACTCTTCTGTTTCTGAAGATTTTTGTGGTATCACACAGAATACAACTTTTTATATAAATTTAGTTTGTTACTATAACTATTAGTGGAAAATCTGTCTAGAAACTAGGCAGATTGCTGTCCAGTACTATTGCTGCACAGGAAAGATAACCTTTTGCTCTTTTGATGGGTGAGCTTTGAGTGTTATTTGTATTTAATAAGGGTCAATATAAATGCTCACTATCTGAAGTAAATATGAAAACTATGTGTAATCCAGGTAGTCTGCTTTGCCAAAGTAAATGCATTATTATGGACACTAAGAACTACAAAAGATACCAAATTACTACTTCTTTATTGATCTACTAATATAACCCAGTAAATATGTAGGCACTTTACAGACATGTAGAAGATATATCCCTGACTTGAAAAGCATGCACTTTAAGACAATAGAGATAACAACATTGTGAAAGTGTTAAGACCTGGATAAAGGGTGAGAGAGAGAATATTTTCTTACAATGGATTGACAGAGACTGACAAAATAATAATGTAATTACTGCATTTTGCTATTTTGGTACCAATATTAAAGAGATTATTTGAACTATATAGAGTAGATTTTCTTCCTTTTTTTTTTTTTCCTGAAGAAAGTTCAAGAGGAAAAACACTTTATCTCTTAAGTTTCTTTGCGCAGTGAGTATGATTATTTTTACAAAAAGTAATTGTAATAGTAGATGTTCTAAAACTGACTGTGCTCAGCACAGCTCCTTGACATAGTTTTTAACTCCAGCTGAAATTTAAACAATTAAAGGTTAATCAAAGACAAAATGTTTTGAAGAGAGATCATAGCAAGATAGTGCGTTTATCTGTTAATTGTATGAGGGTAAATTCACAGAAAGCTGCTTTTGTTGGCATTTGTTATCTGACTGGGGGCAATGAATTTCAGATTGTTTGTTCTGCTGATAATCAAGTTACTCATCAGGTTGTTTAAGGATTAGACATCATTAGATGCTTGATAAATATGAGTTTTATTATTAAAGCATTTTTTCTGTGCAATGTGAAATATATACCCTCAGTCCAGTATTAACTTACTATTCAAGGGCCAGTGTGGGATAAAACACTCTATTCTTCTCCAAGTGGATGTACTTTGCGGGCCATGTATGGGGATAGATATGCAATATTTTCTCACTCCTATTAGGGTTTTTCAGGATAGTCTAACAGATGTGACAAGAGTCATATAAGTTTCCCTAATGTCTTTGGAAACTGGTTTTGTCTTGTGTGCTTGCATTCCAGGAGTTTTAAATGTAAATGAGCTCAAACAATCCAGTGCAAAAATTAGCCAAAACTTTTTGTGTATCATCATTCACATTTCAAATCATAAACTTTCCACTTTTGCTAAAATACTGAAATTCTTCCCCTTATTCTTTGCTTGAATTTTGTGTTCTCTGGCAATAAAAACCAATAAACTTTTCTCAAGTATCCCCTGTGATTTCTTCATAAATTTTGTGAATGTAAAGCTTTCCTGCTTTAAAATTTTAGTCAGTGTTCCTGTTGCATTCAGGAACACATTTATGTTCTTAATATAATTAAGGATTGGATTGTTTAAGAAGTGTAGCTCTAAAGGTACCATTATTTCTGGGCTCTTCAGTTCATGAAGGGCCAAGAACTACTAGAGAGGGTACAATGGAGGGCTACAAAGATGATTAGGGGACTGGAGCATCTCTCTTATGAGGAAAGGCTGAGAGACCTGGGTCTGTTTAGCCTGGAGAAGACTGAGAGGGGATCTTATCAATGCTTAAAAATACCTAAAGGATGGGTGTCAAGAGGATGGGACCAGACTCTTTTCAGTGGTGTCCAGTGACAGGACAAGGGGCAACAGGCACAAACTGGAACAAAGGAGGAAGAATTACTTTGAGAGTGACAGAGCACTGGAACAATCTGCCCAGAAAGGTTGTGGAGTCTCCTTCTCTGAATATATTCAAAACCCATCTGGATGCAATCCTGTGCAACCTGTTCTAGATGTACCTGCTTTGGCATGGAGGTTGGACTAGATGATGTCCAGAGGTCCCTTCCAATGCCTACCATTCTGTGATTCTGTAATTATATGAGCCAAATGAGAAAATAACTGGAGCTCAGTGATTCATGCTCCTTCACCTGAGCTGCAGAAGGTAATCATGCCACTACTTTTAGGCTGTCTTAAATGCAACATTAAATGCTTTCTTTTACCAAGACATTTCACACACATTAGCAATAATCAGGAGGGTAACAGAACACCAGTGTAGTCACACAATGAGTAGTGTCCTTCATACTGGCAGGGCTGTGATGCATGGGTCTTTTTTAAACCTCTTAGGTAGATGTGGCATGTACCTTCTTTCAAAGTTTCCACTTTGGGCTTTGGAGGACCAGAATGTAAACAAGTTTCATTGTTTTTATGCAGGTAGAAATGCAAATAGGTGAAAAGGTACCTCCAGCAACAGCTGGAGGAGCTGTCTTCCAAAACCAAGGTTTCTGTTCTTTGTCCTAGAGAGGAGATATACTTGGGCCTACGTGTTCATGACAAGCTAAATAATTATTATAATGGAGCAAACAAAAATTACTAAGCTTTTAAGGGGAAAACAGAAACCTCACCCAGTCATGCTTAAAGTATTTTAGGTTGACAATCCAAAACCAAACTTCACAGAATTTTCTATCGATTCTTACAAGAAGTGGGATGCTATTGACAATGTCCACACTTTCATCCAAAATGTCTCCTACCTACATATGGAAGCAATATTTCTGTAATGAACAGGACCCATGTACGGTCACTTACACAACCTATTCCAGTACCATTATTTTCAAGTATACTTTTCCAAGTACGGATCAAATCCAATAGTATTAGACATCAACATATCTTTACTGTTCGCTCTTTGAAATTACACCTCTGTTGATAAACATCCAACTAACATTTTCCTGCAATTTAGCCCATTTTAGACAAAAGGCTCCCAATGTTGAATCTCTTCTACATTTATCAAAACTATGTTATTTTCTGTGTTCTTCCATTCCTTAGAACTTACAGCAATGTAGCCAAGTCATTCTTTCTTCCGCTGACTTAATGCAGTCTAGGACTAACATATGTAAATGGCTTCTATTATTCTAGATCATAAAATCATAGGCTCATTTGGATATATACTGAGATCATAGAATCATAGAATGGTTAGGGTTGGAAGGGACCTTAAAGATCATCTAGTTCCAACCCCCCTGCCATCAGCAGGGACACCTTCCACTAGACCAGCTTGCTTAAAGCCTCATCCAGCCTGGCCTTGAACACTTCCAGGGAGGGGGCATCCACAACTTCTCTGGGTAACCTGTGCCAGTGTCTGACCACCCTCACAGGAAATAATTTCTTCCTAATATCTGATCTAAACCTATCCTCTTCCAGTTTAAAGTCATTATCCCTTGTTCTATCACTTCCCACCCTTGTAAAATGTCCCTCCCCAGCTTTCTTGTAGGCCCCTTCAGGTACTGGAAGGCCACTATAAGGTCCCCCTGGAAGCTTCTCTTTTCCAGGCTGAACAGCCCCAACTCTCTCAGCCTGCCCTCAAAGGAGAGGTGCTCCAGCGCTCTGATAATCCTCATGGCCCTCCTCTGGACTCACTCCAGTAGGTCCATGTGTTTCTTATGTTGGGGCCCCCAGAACTGGATGCAGAACTCCACGTGCAGTCTCAGGAGAGTGGAGTAGAGGGGCAGAATCCCCTCCCTCAACCTGATGGCCTCACTTCTCTTGATGCAGCCCAGGATAAGGTTGACCTTCTGGGCTGCAAGCGTGCATTGCCAGGTCATGTTGAGCTTCTCATCCAGCAACAGACAGATATTATATGCAAGTTTCTTTTAGTGTTATCTTCCAGTCTGTACACTGCACTGTCAGACTAGTATTTCTTGACTGTCTGAGGTTTTTGTGTGTATAGTACATTAATCTTATTAGCATTGGCATCCTTGCTTGGATAAGCTGAGGTCAGGAGAATATTTTTATCCTGCCTAGACTTTCTTAGAATTTCCTTTTTCCTCACACAGTTCAGATGATAGCTTTATGTTTCTTGTAGAATGACATGGAAAGTGGATACAGTCAAATGAACATTAGAAAGGCTTTTATTATTTTTAAGGAGGAACTGAGATGGTAATACTGTAGTTGAACAAAACCAATTCAGCATGCCTACAAAGATTATTAGCACCCCTGAATAAAGGAATAGAATATGTGGAATATGACACAAGCTTCTTTGTAGGGAATCTTGCAAGATTTGCTGCTTCTGGCTGTTGATACTGCAAAACAATCTCAATGAAAAACAGAACCTTTTCTACTTGCATGAGGTGAGACATCTGTTACTGTTTACTACAGTTACCCATTTTTTTCCTACTGAGAATGGACCAATAAAGCAAATATAGTCATTGCAATGATTTGGAAGATGCATCTGTGTAAATGTAGCAATATCATTTTGTTTTATGAACTCCAGTTATAATTGGAAATTTCCTGGTGGGCTACAAGATCCATTCTGTAGCAAGCACTTGACACGAGAAGACAAGGACATAAGATTGAGGAAACCCAGGGCAAGCAGAAGCTGTCATCATTGAGCAACTCTGTCCTCTTAGAATGAGGTATTTGACAGTATCTTGTAATGGATGGGTTTGTTGTTTTGTTTTGGGGTTTTTTTGAAAGTACCATTTTATTGCCAGAATATCAGAACCAGAATCAGACATTGAAACTGGTGGTTTCAAGACCTCCATCAGTGTGTGAAATAACAGGAATAAGAAATCTGTCTCAGAGAACTGCATCTAGGAGTTTTCTGGTTTTCAGAAAGCTGCAGTTTTCTTCCACTTTTATGGTGGTTTTGCTTGGCTAGAACTTGGCTAACAGTCAAACTCAGCCACTCACTCACTCACCACATACACAGTGCATAGGGGAGAGAATCGGAGAGGTAAGGGTAAGGAGACTTGTAGGTTGAGACAAGAACAATTTAATAACTGAAATTAAATAAAATATCTTCAAATAATGATGGAGAAGGAGAAGGAGAAGGAGAAGGAGAAGGAGAAGGAGAAGGAGAAGGAGAAGGAGAAGGAGAAGGAGAAGGAGAAGGAGAAGGAGAAGGAGAAGGAGAAGGAGAAGGAGAAGGAGAAGGAGAAGGAGAAGGAGAAGGAGAAGGAGAAGGAGAAGGAGAAGGAGAAGGAGAAGGAGAAGGAGAAGGAGAAGGAGAAGGAGAAGGAGAAGGAGAAGGAGAAGGAGAAGGAGAAGGAGAAGGAGAAGGAGAAGGAGAAGGAGAAGGAGAAGGAGAAGGAGAAGGAGAAGAAAAAGGAGAAGGAGAAGGAGAAGGAGAAGGAGAAGGAGAAGGAGAAGGAGAAGGAGAAGGAGAAGGAGAAGGAGAAGGAGAAGGAGAAGGAGAAGAGATATACAGTGCAATTGCTCACCACTCATCGACACCAAGCCCAGCTCCTTCTCAGATAATGTTCTCTCAGATAATGATCCTGGAGGAGCAACAATCCAGAAACTGAAACCACAGTCCCAGAAGAGAGAGGGCCTGAGTGAGAGCTAGAGAGAGAGCAAACCTCAACAAGAGATACACCCTCATTAATATATTGATCATGATATTATATGATATGGAATATCCCATTGGCATATCCAAATGCCAATTGGGCTTACTGATTACAATATTCCTCCCTGTCTCTACACATTGCACTTGTAGACTAACAAAATATGAAGTCCTTAGACTTCTATCAACAATTGAAATCCCGGTGTGTTATTAATACTCTTCTCATAATAAATCCTATGCCGAAACCGTACCACAGTGCTATTCTAGCTATTAAAAAGGAACCTAGCTCTGTTCCAGCTAAAAATCAGGACAATATCCACTCCTTATTCCATACCCTTTACATCATGCTCAGGTGTTACACTTCCTAATATAATTTAGAGTAATCACTACTACTATTTTTTAGATATATAGATACACACACACACACACATATATATACATAGATGTCATTCCCCTAGTTTAAGAACCATGTCTCCAAAACATGTATTGAGTTCATTTAGTCCATAACTTCAGGTTCCATCTATCATGACATTTTTTTCAAGGCAGAAAAGATGATGTAGAGTTTGCACAGTCAATGGAGTTGATGTCATTGGGTACTGCAGGAGGATGGTATACAGTCTTTGTTGAATGCTGTATCTGGACTTCGTAGTTGCTATCTCTGGTACAGTGCATGCCCAGGGTCCACGGGTTGAAGATGTTGATTTTGAAGTTGCTGGATGCCATCTGGTAGCATGAGCCCTGTGTGATAAATTCCTTTGCCAGATCTCTATGCCTTGTTTCACTTTCAAGAAGTCCCTTACAGTGGAGCACAAAACCAGAGTTCCTTCAGCCAGAGGACTCCATGGTAGAGACTTTTTATCTAAACTCTTCTGTTCTTTCTGTGTGCCTTTTGGCTGCATCTTATCCCAGGTTCTCTGTTGGTTTTACAGAGTACTCAATGGGAACAGTCACTCTGCCACGTTATCTTCTAAGTGTGCTTATCCAAGAGAGTGCTAGTTGGTGTGGAGCAAAATCATGTAAGGGAACACACAGTGAATAGTGAAACAGCATGGATAATGACCTGTTCAAGCCCATACCTTGGCTGTTTTCATTTCCTGATATGTCCTCACAAATTCAGAGATAGGAGTACTGGCTGGTCCCTACCTCGTTCATTGGAAATTTCCTATGGATATTTGATTGAAACCAGTCACAAAAGAGTAGCCTCCAATCAGAAAGGAAGACAGTGATACCATTTAATGGCATAAGACAGAAAATGAACTTAATTCAAAGTGTGACCATGAGCTCAAGCAATGTTTGCATCAGAGCACAGAGCATCGACAATCTGCTGAGGTTCAGAGGTTATAGCCAATTTACAAGCACCAAAACTGTAGACCTGTCAAACATAATGCCTTGAGCATTATGGCCTTCTGCAGCAATAGAGAAGCATCTGTACAATAGGGCACTGTGGTTCCTCTCCAGACCTGTGAACACACGATGCGCCATGTCTAGTGTGCAGAATCATTCAGCAGAGAAGAGACGAAACTGAGGAGCTGTGGGGTGTTTCTGCAATATGTGTTAGCTAAAATAGCAGTTAGCTAAAAGTAGTTGGATTTAAAAACAGTAGTCGTGTCTGATCCTATCCATTGGGCCATGTCATGGTTTTGGCCCAGCGGGCAACTAAGCACCATGTGGCCACTCACTCACTTCTTCCCCCAAGGTGGGATGAGGGGGGAGAAAATATAACAAAAGTCTTGTGGGTCAAGACAAGAACAGAGAGGGATCACTTATCAATTACTATCACAAGCAAAACAGAAACTACTTGGGGAAAAAATTAATTTAATTTGTTACCAATCCAATCAGAGTAGGATAATGAGAAATAAAACCAAATCTTAAAACACCTTCCACCCACCTCTCCCTTCTTCCCAGGCTCAGGTTGACTCCCAATTTTCTTTACCTCCTCCTCCCCAGAAGCACAGGGAGATAGGGAATGTTGGGGTCAGTTCACCACACATTGTCTCTGCCTTTCCTTTCTCCTCATGGGGACAGCTCCTCACACTCTTCCACTGCTTTGGCATGGAGTCCCTCCCACAGGAGACAGGCCTCCACAAACTTCTCCAACATGAGCCCTTCCCACGGGCTGCAGTTCTTCACTAACTGCTCCAGCATGTGTCCCTTCCAGGGTGTACAGTCACTCAGGAACTGACTACTCCAATTCAGACTTCCTGCAGATTCACGGCCTTCTTCAGGCACAGCCACCTGATCCTTGGGGTCCTCCATGAGTTGCAGAAGGATCTCTGCTCCACTGTTAACCTCTATGGGCTGCAAGGAGACAGTCTGTCTTGTGTCCATAGGCTGAGGAGGAATATCTGCTCTGGCACACTTCCTCCCACTCCTTCACTGACCTTGGTGTCTCCAGAGTTTTATCTGTTACATCCCACTCCTCTCTCCACTGCAAGTTTGTCATTGTCCAGGAACTTTTTTTTCCCTTCTTAAATATGTTATCACAGAGGCACTTCCACCATCGCTGATGGGCTCAGCCTTGGCCACAGGCAGGTCGAACTGGAGCTGAGGAAGCTTCTAGCAGCTTATCACAGGAGCTACCCCTGTAGCCCCTCCCCTGCTACCAAAATCCTGACATAAAACCCAACACAGGCTACACCAAATTTATTACCCTTTGACATCCACTGCAGAGACTTTTCACACTTTTTAAATTGTGTAAAACTTTAACGATTTCCCTAAAACATAAAACATGTTGATTAACATATCATATACATTATTCACCATGATACATGTTGTCAGTATACAAATTATGGAAGTTTTGCCATCTGCATAAATTAAGCAACAGTTCTTAAAACACTTGAGTTATAGAGTAACTGCTGATTAGCTAGATATTCAAAATATGATAAGGGCACAGGACAGTAACATCAAACATTCTCCATTAGAAGCATTAGCCTGCATATTTATTGTCACTTGGCAATATGAAAATGATATCTCTGTAGTGGAAAAAAATTGCTATTCATTGGTACAGACGTTCCTGCTACCAGGCACTCGAATACAAATTTAACACACATTCACACACACAAAAAGGCAATCATACAATACTACCTGCAGTTCAATTAGCATTAAAATACTGGCCTCAGGGTACCTTAAGGACAGATCTTTTAAAATATGTTTGGCAATAACACATAAAAATAAGGAATTTCAAGGATGTTCAAGGAAGTTAAATGATTTTACAAGCTGGATTTTTAAAGACAGTAATAATTACTGCCTTCTGTCCTATAAAAAGGAAAAAGAAATCAACAGAAAGAAGGAAATCAAAGAAAAAGGTTTTTACAGTATGTAAAAAATGAATTGCACAAATCAACAAAAACCGAGGAGATTTTCTGAGCTGATAAACATACACAAACAAGAGGCTAATTGTAAACAATGTAAAGTCTGTTTAATTGCTAGAGAAAGAAAAAAAGTTTAAAAGACAAAGAAGCTCACACAGAACATAATGCAGATGCTGAATTATTATGATTTTTACAATCAAGGAATTTTTGAATAATTTACAATAATGGAAAATAATGCAGGAAACTCACAAACTGTTCAAGTCCTGTTGAACCTTTAAGTGAGTATAAATATAACTTGGAAAAGAGGTACACAAAAACCAGAGTGTAATTATACAGCAGCAGTGAAACAGAAAATTAAGTAACCTAGAAAATCTGAGTAGAGATGCTGAAGGTAATCAGCTCTTACAAGGAGAAAACCAGATTTTTTTTCCTCTCTTTTGAAATATTCCTGCTAATGAAAAATAAGAATACAGTAAGGATTGAAAATTTTATGGTTACGATAAGAGAACATCTATTACTTCAAAATAGAAAGATGTAGTCAGGAAGTGTTTTGATATGACATACATAACACCGACCTCATCTTCTTTCAAACTTCATAACTGTCATCAGATAAAAACCGTTCCCTGAATGTTGCTAACTCAGCACAGTGCTATTGGCCATTGTATTATTATAGCATGTTTTAAAAATGTTGCACAAGAAATGTGGAATTTCAGAAGTGCTCCGAAGTGGATTAACTTTCCTCATCCTGACACCAAGATAAACTCTCAGTGCATTTAGTGCAGAATGCTGACAGTGGATTCTTCTTCTCTGACTGTATCCATCAAAGCATTAGGTGTCAGTTCTAAGCAAGCTACATGGGATCCCTCTACGTTAAAAGTAAAAGGACAGGTCAGTTCAGAAGGTAAATTATCCTCTTTGAAGATGTGTACCTAAAATAGCTAAAATTCATCACTTTCTAGAGGTGGTTCCCTAGGGAACATAGGCAGAGACCAAGACAACCATGTTAGGAAAGATACGTTTTAAACAGAAAACTTCACCAAGATTATTTTCATGGTGCCTGCATCTGTAAAAATCTCTCATTGTTATGTTTAACTAGCAATAAGAATATAAAAGCAGGGTGCCTCATACTGAAAGATCCAGAATTACATTGTTCCCAGGCATTTGGAAATCCTTTCAAAAGAAAAAATGCTATTTTTACAAGAAGCATTGTGTAGGGGAATCTAACAGACAACCAGCATTGCAAATTTTGTTTATTCTAACTGTTTAGCATACAGAACAAGTGGTTACAAAAAATTAGGATGGTATTGTTACAAAATATTTTTTCCAATGAAGAAACTTGCTGAAAATCACTGGGAAAGCATAAAACTGAAAAGATCTTGGTGTTCATTCTTTCATTTTAATTCGTATTCATTCATTCAAAATAGATGTCTCTAGTTTTAGATTTCATACTTCCCTTACAGATCTCTATGTTTCTACCAGTCGCCTATGTTGTCAAATTTAAAATCAGTTTGGTCAGATCCCCAGATAACTGGAAGCTGGAAGACATGGCTAGGAAACTAGGACTACATATGTGAGGTTTAAAACATTTTGGTCCACAAATCAAGGACAGAACTTCACAACAGCCTGCAATTTTTCATTACATTTCCAGATTTTCCAAATTTCTGAACAGAAAGTTAGAACTAGTCGGGGATGGCACAGCTAAAAGGAATTTTTACTTCTATCCCACCTGAAACTGACAATTTAGACTGATCTATTGCTTAGGAGATTTGGACAGCAACTTCAGTCACCTATCTTCTTTCCAGTCAGCTAGTAACTCTTTTATAAAGCTTCTAATCCTGAGATGGTTTTATGTATTAGTCCAGCTGGATTCTGTGCAAACATTTGTATTGTATGCAACTGCTGTGTGGAAATCTGTTTTCTACCAACTGAGAAACATCTGTAGATTATGTCCTAGTTAATGCAGAAGGTCTTTGTTCATTTCTTTGTTTCGGCTTATTTATACGATCCCTCTTTTTATTAGTCTCCCTGCTGTCTAACAAACTTCAGTTGATATAACACACTGCTGTGAAAAATCTAAACTGCATTAGTTGGATCAAACATATTCAGTGTCTTCAGTATTCACTTGCTTAAGGTTATATTCTCCCTGCACATTGTACATGCAATTCCCACAAATGTTAATGGGCTTTAAGATTGTGTACCGAGGGCAAACCGGAGCTCTTATAATAGTTGCTGGTTAGATTCCATCATGCTTCATAAAGCACTAACTAGTAAAATGTAATTGTTAGAACAAGGTCCATAACACAAAATAATTTAAGACAGCAAAAACTTTTTAATTCCTGCTTAAAATAAAAAAAATATGTATGTATGGCTATGTGATAAGAATTCTGGGGTGCTTGTATTTGAATGCGTGTTCTGGCAATTAGTTGATCCTGCATGGATTCACTGCTACAATACATATTGTGGACTGATGAAGCAAAAGCCGTTATCAAAGTGAAAAGGAACATAGGCTTTTATAAGGTCAGCAATTTTTCAATGAACTGGCAGAGCACGGATTACGGCTTCAGACATCTTGGTACCTATTTAAATATCTAGAACTTTGAACATTTGTTGGTGTTTCTGGGGATAAAATAAATCATTTAGGAAAAGCAAAAGAAAAAGGGCCTCTTTATTACATGTATTTACTTCCCCTTTGAAGTTCGTGTCAGATTTGCTCATTTAAAAGAAAATAATTCCACTACAGTCATTACAGTAATTCAGGTTCAAACAGCTGATGAAACCAAGCTATATTCTGTCTGCTTTGAAGATCTTCAGTTAGTTTTCTCCCATATATTTTGAATAAATCTTCTAAAACACAATGCTAAGGAAAAAACTGACAGACTGGAAGGGAGTAAACCATGGTATCAGAGCTATTAGAAATGAGAAAATAAAATCTTTCTCAAGAAGGTCATGTAATCTCTCCCTCGCTACAGCAGATTTTTTTTTCTAAAGCTTTTTTCAAATCCAGTTTGAAAATGAACAAGTGGCATTTCCATCACTTCCCCTGGGAGGCAATTTCATACTTAATGTATTCTCAGTGTATATAAGGTAGGGAGGGACACCCACATCTCCCACTTTGTTGAAAAGTGCTCTAATCATTTGGGAGAGAGGGCAGGTGGGAGGAAAAGAAATGTATTCCACCCCTCTTGTTGAAGCTGTGTAACTATGCAGAAAAAAATTGAAGATATCATGGGATGGGGGAGGGAGAGGGGAAAGAAGAGAAAGAGCTGTCTTCTAGTTAGCACATTCAATTTGGTACAGGGAATCCTAGGTTATCATTATGAGTTTTACTCCAGAGATTTTGGGTTATCCACTGGTCAAGATAAAATAGGAAACATTTCTAGCTAATTTCTCTATAGTTCTTATTTTTATAAACTCATATATAGAAATACAAGATTGAAAAGGCATGACCATCTGTTTTTCTCGGATGGTACTTTGCAATAGCATCATGCAGATAGATCTGAAAAAAAACCCCACTTCTCTAGACAATATGTTGCTGTTACATACAATGCCTTTTGAAACTTCCAGGTTAGACATTAATTCCACCTCTGGAGTGCTCTTTAATAATACATATTTAAAGGCAAAAAATATTATGTTCATAGGAAAAGGAAATCATAGTAATTAATCTTCCTTTACCTACAAAAGTATTTTCTTGGTTTTGGCATTTCAACATCCTCCTTCCTGTAGTACTGAAATTCAAAGTTTAACAAGAGTTAAGCAAATTGAGTACATGCTTAAAGTTACGCTGTGTTTGAGTTTCATGCTGCATCAGTGCTAGCATTTCTAGAATAGTAATTCAGGTTTGGTAAATCTGTATTCCCTGTGACAGGTTCTTATTACATGCAAATATAGCCATTGTTTCAATACCTTCTCTAAAGAGAAAGGCATAGGACAGGGTTAACTTTAGCAAGAATACTAAATCCCCATGAATACCGAAAGGATTAGGGTTCTGCCTAAAAAGTGAATTTTACGTTCCAACCTGTAAACATTGAGTAGTGATCTAATTCAAGTTGTAACTCTACAACAAGACTGAACTAACGTGCTTTTTTTTTTTCCTTTTCATGTTCTGATTTTTGAGAAAGATATTTTTACTGAATGCCTCATCACAAAAGGATTTCTGGATTTTGTCAATGAAAGCACCTCTGTGCCTAGTGGAATACTTTTGCAGTGGGTAAGTGGCAGGAGGAAGTAATTAGAGGGAGGGGGACGATATGAAAGTCAAAAGATGAAAGTGTTATGACACTTAAGCAAGCTCAGATGAAATACTTGAGAAAACTCAATTTTAGCTCCTGTGATATGAGACTAAAGTTGACTATGACTCTCATTCAGTCATAATGATAAGTATTTGGCTCCAAACTCTATCTCTACACTTTATTCTTTTCCATCTGTTCAATCCAGTGTCACTCTTAGCAGCTTCCTTCATATCTTTCCTTCACACAAACTTCCCTCTCATAATTCCAGAATGGATGAACACATTCCAACTACAATAAGCACCCACTAGCCGTTTTCTGTATCATTCTCTTTATTTTGTGCTGAGCCATCTGTTGTCCTTAGAATGTGAGTCCTTTGGAACAAAGTATTCATTAGTCATTGAGCACTGATTTCTGGGCAAAATCTATACTTAAAGCACCACAGGCATTTTTACATTTAGAGTTTGTAGAAGTTAGAACAGAACTTAATAACTAAGTTCATCAAATGCCTATGGAAGTGATGATGTGCATGATTTTCTGTGCTATCACATGCAGTTTGAATGAATCTTCCATATCTCTCGATTTTTACGGTACAAAGTACTTCACCTCGCAATATATCATCAGACAAAGGCTATTATTGATTCTGAGAGTCACATTCCTGCAAGTGGCAGAAAGATGCTGTGCACTACTTTCTTTTCCTTCCATTCCAAGCACCCATTGTTGTTGCAAAACCAACGAGACTTAGGATATTTACTGCCTACTGCACATAAACTCAAAATAGGCAACACAATTCTTAGTTGTTTCCCAGATAGTGAAGTAAGGCTTTCAAGAGTGAACTCATTTGTCTGAGTGCTCATTTCACTTTCTCCAGGCACGTATCAAGATTAAGTAGGAAATGACTGTATCTTTATGTGCTTTTACAAAGAATGAACACAGACTTAAAATGACAACAAAATGCCAAATTGATATTCTCAGTGCAATGCCTGTCAATACAAAAGCAACTCCATTTTTATGCACTCAAAAGAAAAACAGAATAGCAAATTGGAATAGTAAAGTAGATGGCATAATCTAACACAGCATCAACCCCAAAAATCATACTTTGATCTTGATCAAAGGTACAGAAACTGGATGGGTACCTATCTTCACATCATCTATAGTGTTTCTCCTGTAGTATAAAATAGTGACTGCTGACTTCACGATGGTGAGTAGCAGTTACTCACACTGAAATAAATGAAATTACCATGTGAATAACACCACCAATGGCAGAAAGAGAACCATAATCTGACATTTAGTGAATAACTACTAACACTGTTTCACAGTCCCCAACATAATCTGTTTGCAAGACTACCTCAGTCAAGTTCCAAAGTACTCTGCTATCTCAGAAAGAGGCAGTTCAGGCAAAATGTAGAGATTTTTAAAGAAACAGCCATCTCTGGAAAAAATAAACAAACAAACAAACCAACAACAAAAAAAGACCCCTGAAAAGCAGAAGTCCCTGAATGTAGTTATGTAGGTGAGGGCTGTGACTACAACATTTTATAATAATTATATTCTGTGTGGCAAAGATAGGAGTGGAAAAAGTTGGCACAGATTTTAAAATTCTGTGTCCATAGAGATCAAATAGGACTTGATTAAAACTGTCAGATATGAAAGGCATTAACTATATTGTTCATGCAAAACATATATATTGTTCATTATTTGCTCTATCTCTGATTTTCAAAATCCTAACAGGACACCCTATAATTTCTTACTAATCTCCTTGGCATGAGTTAAACAACATTTTAGCTTAACAGATTTATCCAGTAAAACACTGTTGAAAATGACCCTTCTCTTTAAAAAAATAAAATCTTCCACTAAGAGTTAGTCAGCCATAAACACCTTCTACAAGAGCTGTTCTAGTTCCTCCCACAATCTCTTCAACAGAAAATTGAACAATATGCTATAAAATCAAATAGATTCAAGCTACAGAAAAGAAAAACACTCAAGGATCTCTATGTATGTGCTCTCTTACTTACACAAGTGGCCTGCAGTACAGAGGACAAAATTAGTATTTCTGGAAAAAAAAAAAAAAAAAAAAAGTTTCTAAAGTTTCTTCCTGAATGCATGTTATATAATTTTACATTTCTGATATATTTGTGAAAAAACAGAAGCATGAAGACAGATTTCATGTCCCATTTTCTATAGATATGCCACAGCAGTGAGATTTGGAGAGACTGTACAATTAATGCTAGGGACTCACAGTCATTCCTTTGTCTTTGGCATAAGGATTAGCTGTATAGAGCTGTGTAAAGTAGATGAGTGACCACAACTTCATGCTTAACACCATCTTGAAATTCTGGGTTCTCCATTCATGCCATTTCTTTGCAGTCATCTTATGCGTTCAGTTTAACTTCTCTCTTAGATTTCTATTCCCTCATGGTCAACTGAAACACAGAACTCATGGTGATGTCTGCCAGTGCCATGTGAATAGAGGAACTAATACTGTAATCGTTAAAAATTTGCTATTTTTTTTATGCAGCTCCAGCAATAGCATCAACTTTCATTAAATGAGTTCAAGTCTCTGTGTTGCAAAAGCTATGAAAGCAATAGGTATTTAATGAATGCTCTGCCTGGAAATTATTTTTATTTTATTTTATGTAATGCAGTGTAGTGTAATGTATTATTCATATAAGACTCTTGACCTTGCACAGATAGTTTAGAAAGAAAAATATGAAAACAAAGACAGGTCTACAAAGCTTATGAAAAAGCAGACTGTGTACCAATTTTAAGAACAGTTTTGGTGAGTTTTCTAGCAAATGTTATGGAAAGTCCTCACTACTTACGAAGAGTCAGGTTTGGAATATCTCTTGATGAGTTGAATTTTGAGGTGCTCACCCCTCCCTGTGTCCATTCAACCCAACCATAAAAGGTAATAGAAAGATCTTTGTCTTGCAAGACTGCAAAGGACTTCCAAGAGTGTAACAATAGTAGACAGCACAAGCTGATGATGGTTTCAGTTGTTTGCTTCAGTTCTTCTGCAGATTTCCTCACAAAGCCTTGAATGCCTTTTGTCAAGACAGTAAAACAAGGACCTATGTATGTTTGTCTCCTTACTCTTAACTAGGGGCTGCAGGTTACTCCTTGGACACTGAGCTCTAATACACACTTGTATTCTCTAATATCTTAGGAAATATATCTATACTGTTCACAGGTGCGTGTATTATTTGCAAGTACACAACAGCTTTTGGCTTCCCTCCAAGCCCACTAAAGTTTACTGTAGCCTATTCCACTGAGCTTAGTTTTCTAGTTTCAGTGGAAGGTATTATTCAATGTATATACATGGTACATCACAGGTGAAATCCCTCAGACAAAATACTTAATCTGCTGAAATTTGTCCTAGTAATGAATTTTTACTTCAGTCCTCAAATTAGGAAAATGCTTACATTACATTAACTTATATTACGCATATTTTAAATATAATTTATTGAACAGGGAAATTTTCCTCAGTTATACATACAATGTAAAAGTCTTCAGGTGAATCACCATATCAAACTCAGTCTTTTTATATGCTAAAACAATAAATCTTCTGTGTAATATCTTATTATAAAAATTCTGTAACAACAATCAGTAATTTGGAGTTTCAGTTATCACATGGTTTTCCGTGCCAAATGTATTAGATCTTTAAACAAACATTGAAAGATAACATCTTTTCAAGTACCTCTGCTCGTTTTATAGCCTATCTGGTGAAGGAGTGTTTAACAGAGCAATGGCTTGTACACTAGGGAATGAGGAGTTTAATGGTTCATACATACTTTATTCGAAAAATATCAATAAGCATTCACAAGTCTCTTCTTGCCTAAACTACGTGAAAATCCCTATTTAAATGGTGCATAGCTTCTTTACGATTCATGCTGAGTTGGTTGGTGGGAATTTTTTTTTTTTTACAGTGTTAAATCACTCTTAAAAGTGTGGCTTTATCTGCCAAGCTTAAGGTAAATTTCCATCAGTGATTAAATAGGTGTTCTATTCCTTACAATCTTTTACAGTGATATAGATAGTTTGAATTGAACACTCTATTTTCCCTTGTTATTAAAACTCAAAATAGTCATATTGAATTACTCAATAATATCTGTTTGGTAGATTGGCAAACTAATTCATTCAAACAAATTTAGAAGCCAGAAACAGAATTGTATTATAAAAGCCCTGACTGTTACTTCATGGAATTTAACTATAGAGAACCTTAGAATGCTGATTTGAAGGTGCTCCCTTAGTATACTCCCACAAGTTTAATGATGTTAAGCCATGATCAATAGGAGCACAAACAAATGATTCAGACACAGATTCTGTGATAAGCTAAATGCGAGGTTTGCAATTTTATTTAACAGCACTTAAATAACTGTCCTTCAACTATCCATTCGGGTAAACATTTCAACTCTGGATTTCAAGCTAGCAACAATGAACTCACCCGTGGAAGGTCTGAATTATTCTCTTTTCATGGACCACCATGGAAGAAATTTGGCCTGCATAGTCAGAGTGCATTTTTTAAAAAATAAGTGAAGGTGTAATACTAAAGGACATCATAAGCTTCTTAACCAGGAACAATACTTGTATAATTCCCTAATGTAGATAAGGGCTTTCTAGAATGAGATTTATCCTACTGCTTCCCAGTAAAAGTGAAACATCTGAAAACTAGACTAGAATTAAAAGAAACATTGATATTTTGTGTGTATGTGTGCATGTTTTAATTTTATTTATTTGTTTGTTACTCTTGCTAGTTTTGCTGAATAGATAATTCAGGCTATAAATGTAACACAAACACCAAACATGAATCACTGAGAGAAGTATTACCAAATAATTATCTTTCCTGGTGGGTAGGAAATTCTTAATGTCCCTTTTTCACTACAGATGTCTGACACTTTTCCAGTAACACATCTATCAACTAATTTCAGTGTTATTGGAGCCTGGCTAAATGCTCCCATCCTACGGTCCAACCTCTGGCAGTATACTGGAAGGTGACCTGGAAAGTTTTATCATTCTATTAGAAAGAAGAATAATTTCAACATTGAAACATCTTCAAAACTGTGAAAATTCTAGGTGAATTTCAGATTAAATTTTGGGGTCTTTTTTTCCACTTGAATTAGTCAAACAACTGAAAACATTTTTAGACTAGAATTTACTTTCATTTTCTTTAGGAAAGTTTTGAGGATCCAACTCCAGACTTATAGTTTATAAAAATGATTTGTTATAGGATGGAACCTGTGCTTTTGCACAATAGAGCTATCTTTTCCTTCAAATTATAATTAGGAAGGATGTGGTCACAGAAAAGTGTTAAATTTTTGCCCACTCATGTCTACTTCTATGTAAAGTGAAATGTTACCTGATATTGTCCCATGAAGCTTATGAACAGAGGATTTGATTGAAGATTTAATAAAATTAACACTACTTTCTTATTTTCCTCTTTTCTCCTTAATCTTCTCTTCAAGATGAAACTCATCAGCACTTGACAAAAACTGCAAATAACAGCCAGATGCAGGAGTTGGTTTTATCTTTTTATGCAAGTATGTGGTGCTAATTAGTGCAAATTGATTAAACTTTAATTGCCTGATCCATGGCTAATTAATATTTATAAGATGAATGAGCAAGAAAACCAGACATTTATTAAAACACTTTAATGATTTTTCATATGTTTTGACAAAGCAAAGCAAATAGATGTTATGAGTTTAGATGTGCCAGACATAAGTACAGTATTTCTTATGTTTTCTGACTATCAGCATCAGAAAACTAATCATTTTTCCCCACAAACTACATATGAAAGTAGTTTTCTCTTCCACACAAACATTACTGGTACGATGTTCTAGTTTGTACTTTGTAATGCATTTTGTTGAACAACAGAATGACATAGCACTATCATGCCTCATGTAAGCAAACACACAACTACATCAGATAGAATCTGTGTGCAAGTATGTTCTTTAGAATGGGCTGAACTGAATTAAAATGACTTGGTTTCTTCTAGATATGTCTACTTCAGTTAAAAAAAAAAAATGTTTGTAATCCCCGTCTAAAAATATGATGCTACAACTTGGCAGTGTTAGGTTTACAGTTGGACTCAATGATCTTAAAGGTCTTTTCCACCCAAAACGATTCTACTTTTCTGTGATATTATAACTCTCAACAGATTACTTCTTGTAATTCTCTAAAAGCTCATATCTTGTTAACAGATACCATATTCAAACAATGCTCCTTTACTAACAATAAACCCAGTGCTTTAAACATATTGTGTGATAAAATGAAAATAACTTCATCTTAGTAGGATAGTGTATCCTTAAATTATTTTAAAACCATTATGCACCATATTTTTTCTCAGTCTAGTGAGAAGGTCTATTACTGCTTTCATAGGTTCTGATCCATCAAACTGGACAATGTACTAGATGTTTTCACTAGTTAGCCTTTTGGAGACAGCCCATTTATAAGTAAGCTCTCATTTCACGAAATGTGTCCTCATGATAACCTCACTCAGCCTTCCTACATTATTTGCCTTCCAACCAATCTATAGTCTAAAAAAGAAATAAGTGAGGTGGCAGGGGGAAGGTCTTTAACCTTCGTAATTTCTTTAGTTATGTATATACTAGTAAATAAAATAAGAAAAATAAAGCATCTCTAGTTCTGACACATGATTATTCATACTGTTTTATTGTTACTGTTTCCCCCAGCAAAATTTTCGTACGAATGTTCTAGATTTGGTTCAGATATGGTTTAATTGTTAGAGTCTAGAAATGTAGCCAGTTAAGACTCAGATTTCCTGTTCCTTTCTACAAATGGCATTTGGGCACATAAGTTTCAACAAAAAATGTGTGACACCTCTAGCAATCTAGCCAGAATAATCTTTATCATGTTTTATTTGGTAGCATAGATGTCACCTTTACATCTCCAAAGAATAAACTCGGGCTTGATGAGTACCTACTCCAGATGGAACCTTTGGGCTACATTTACTTGAGCAAATAAAATGATACTGTTTCTCTTTGCATAAAGAGATGAGCTAAATTCATTGACATTGCTAAACGAAAGAGGCTGATCACTGACCACAGGACCACGTGGCGCAGACTGGCTTGCATCCTCACTGCTTAAAACTGTTCCCATCTGTAACAGGTCTAGTTGGTGTGTTCGAATTAGTGAAGAGGAGAACAGTTAAGTAGTTAACCAGTTGCTAACTGTTCTCTCCCTAGTCCCCTTTCAGTAGATTACATATACACAAGAAAATTCAGCAACTTAAAGGCAATTAAAGTTTTATAATTTTTAAGCCTGTTTATTAAATTATCTTTATTTTTTTCATTTTCTCTTTTCCTTCTTAGTTTTGAAGCAAGCTAACTTAATGAATCAATTAATTTTGTTTTAATAAGTGCTTGCCAAAGAAATACATTTGGAGCAATGATTGAATGTTAAAAACACTGAACTGAAGTAATTTCTATACTTTCTGCAGACAATTAGTAATTCATGTCAGATAATATAGTTTTGAAGCCCTTCTGCCTACACACTCACACCCCCTCTACAAGCACAAACAAATTTCTGATCCACTAGAAATGTTCTGTAGTGAAAATTTTAATAAAACACCCTTTCTGTGATTCAATTGGACACTGCAAAAGAACCCCATCACACAAATATAAAAAATAACCCTTTTTGGAAATAAAAATCACCTGGGATACTGTGGTTTTCCATAGCAAATACCTTACAAGATTATATTTTTAATATTCACATTCAGAAACATTTTATAAATAAATATCTCTAAGCATTAAATAAAGTATTTTAAATTAATTAACACATGTACTAGCCTATAGAGTATAAAATCTTGAAGGGCAAAAAATAATAATTCATTCACAATGTAGACAAAGAATTCAGAATTTTTCTGCTAAACGTGATTGTAGATATTATTACATAGTACAATCTCTTATTAAGAATTTGAACTACACAACAAATAGCATTTTCTGGAGTGCATAATAAAAAATATACACATCTTCTGGGGCTACATGTAAAGAAAGATTCAAAAAATCACCTGATGATTGAGGTAGGTGGGGACCTCTGGAGGTCATCTGATTCAACTCCTCTGCTCAAGTAAGGCCACCTAGAGCCAGTTGCCCAGGACCATGTCCAGATGGCATTTGAATATCTCCAAGGATGGAGAATCCACAACCTCCCTGGACAACCTATGCCAGTATTGATCACTCTCATAGTAAAAAAGTATTTCTTTAACCTTAACTAATTTAATAAACACAGTAAAATTTTATTCTCATTCATACCAAAATGAATGTTATATACATATGTTTTCTTTCACTGAGCTTAATGTTTAACATGTATAACAAAAACATAAGAATATATTTGAAATTAAATCGAGTGAAATTTCACATTTCAAAAGAAAATTGCACAGAAGACTATTACTATTTGAATCAATAAAGCTCCAGAAAAACTTGGACAAACTAAATCTAAGTCTGAAGTTTCCTACCAGATAAAACCTTGATCAGGCGTAGTCTCCCAGTGTGTTCAGTACTAGTGTACCATTCCAGTCAGATTTGTCCAGTGTGCCACTTGATGTTCACTCACTTGCTTACAACTATCTATCTATTTGTGTCTCTCACCTTCTACTTATGTCTACATCTGACAGAGAACTAAATAGACAATTACAGAGATAAATAATTGTCCTGACTCTATTGCAAGTTGGATGGCTTTAATTCAGTTACCTAAAGATAGCTGATAGGTGTGCTATTGTATCCAAGATATTTGTGTGAAATTACATAGTATCTAGAGAGATCTGTAAACTTTTGAAACACAGCAGGAGTTCTAAGGCATCTAAAATAGCCCTAGTTCACATAATTGAAACTCACCCTCCTTGACTCTGTCTAAACCACTCAAGTTGAGAAGTTCCCACAAGCTAGATGCCTCGCTTTCTGCTCTCCTCCTACTCTGGTTAAGATTAAAAAAAAAAAAAAAAAAAAAAAAAACCACCAAACAAACCCAAAACCACAACTAACAGAATTTGAACTCAAAGGATTTGATTCAGCCCTGAATTCTGATTGAACAGAAGTTCCTATGTGAAGCCATGAACCAGACACCTAAGAAGAAAAGAGACAGTTCAGATATGGCTGTACTCTGTGCTCTGTGGTTTATAAGCTAGTTCAACTTGTCCTTTGCACAGGAGCTTTCCTGAAGGGGTAAGGTTAAAGGCACCAACATATCTCACATTGTATGTAAAGCGACAGAAAAATTTGAACACTCTGAATTTCTTCTCCAGTGATGTTTTGGCTCTCTGTCTTTGATGACATGGGAGTCATGGGATGTTACTAATTACCTCACTGAGACTAAGTATCCAGAGTAGATCTTTGCTTACAGTTCAACAATCTGAATTTAGCTCCAGCTTTTAGACATCAAGCTATCTGACATGGAGACTGCATTTTGAATTTTTTTATTATTATTTTTTAAAAATTTTTTTTCAGTGTAATCCTTGTCCATAGCTGAATTTTCTATGGACTATCGTAATTGCTTGAACATAGACAGTGTTCAGGAAGTCCAGGCACTCTCAAGAGACAGCATAAGAAATTCAGTAAGTCTCTTAACTTCTCAGGTTCTTTAAGACCTTTTGCCAACAGTTCCTTTAACTGCCATTTTGTTCTGATGTTGACATCTTGACTAGATACTGCACAACTAATTGCAGTTGTATAGAATGGATATTTTTTAGATTCTGTGACAAAGTCCCTTTTTATAGCATGTTTTATGGAGCATTCATTTTTTAATGGAGACAATGGGGGGTTTTATTAGGGTTTTTGTCGGGTTTTTTTTGGTTTAGGTTTTTTTCATATAGAAATCTTATAATAGAAATTAATGGAAATGCAAGGATTTGTAGATTAAGCTGTTTTTATGAAATTAAAGAACAAAATCCACTATATAAATCTGAGTAACTGTTGCATTATTTACTCATTACAGTTGGCATACTTAGAAACGGAAGTCTAACATCCATAAAAACAATAATTTGGAAAAGATCATTTTCAGAAGTGTGTACAATGTCAAAGGCTTAGTTTATGTACTCAGGCAATGAAACCTCATTTGTCTAAAATAATGTGTCAGTCTGGAATCTGATGTATGTGATGTTGAGCTCCATATATACACTTAGATAGTCAATAGTATATTTTGCCTACATATGTTGAGAATACTTTTGGATACTACTCCATGGTAAATAAAGGTTTTCAACCTGCTGAGCTGCAGTTAAACACTTAGAGAATTATTTTTTATTGTTGTTTCAAACTCTGTTCTGAAGCTTTCTTAGTTATTGGTACTCATCTATGCTGGAGTAGATGAAAGCCTTTAAAAGTGTATCATAATTACAGATTTAAAATATCCCCTACTACAATCTAGATTCCTTAGCAGTTTCAGTTAGTAAAAAGTGAAATATCCCTAAATGTCTTTAGAAAACCAAAGAGAAAATAGCAATCATGAAGGAGAAATAGGTAGGAGGAAAGGAGAAAAAGAAAGAAATGTTCCTCACCAAACATATCAGATGCAGGATCTCAGAATCTTATCACAGCTTTTAAAAGAAGATAAAATTTGCAGAGGTTGACTCTAACGAGGAAGGGAGGAAATATGATCCCAGAACAGAATGACTGCTGATGGTCTCTCAGGCAATGTCATCCTAAGACAAAGAAGTAAAAACAATTTCAAGATTTTTGTTAGCATTATAAATCACTTCCTTTGTAATAAATGAATAACATTTAAAAAGTTAACAGAGGATTCTAAAAGATCCTAAAATTAAAGGATCAAATCTGTTCTCAAACTATTGTAAAATCTAGAATAATTCCAATATGGTGTCTTTTTACAGGGAAATACTGATTTTGCCAATGCATAACAGGTTTTAATACAACATACAATAAATGGCAATGCACATCTGTGTTTCTGAAGGGAAAATTGAACTTCAGTCTTTTGGGGAATGAGTAGCTGAGTATTTAATTCTTTTTTTTATATTTTTTTATATTTTTTAAAAAATGATATTTCCTTCCCTTGAAACAGTCTGTTCCCTCATCTGTATGTAAGATCTAGAAATCAGTTTCAGATATATTTCAGGTAGACTGTTGTTCAGCAGCTGAACAACATGTTGCCAATAGCCTAGTCCTAGTTGGGCACTATGACAAACTTATACCCTTAGCTATTGATACAATATCTCCAAAATAGCTTGTTGTCTTTTGTTTTGTCAATTTGGTATACATATGATCTGCATCAGGCAATGTAGAAAAGAGGTATTTGAAAATATAAAAGAAGTATATATATATATATATGTGCATAGACATAGACATACACACATATACTTCTGTGTGTATATGTGTGTGTGTATATATATACATAAGTGGAAGTACATTTAAATTTTCAGTTTTTCTGGTATTTGAGAAAATATAAATGTCATCCTTGACATCCAAGATTGTTTAGAAAGACTGTTGAGTCTGCACTCACTTTTGCTGAGTCTGCAAGCTGCAAAGCATTTGAAGTCCTGGTCATCCTGTTAGTCAACCAGACCAACAAGACTCTGCTTAAGTTTTAGTCTCGTTTGTGAGTCTGGGGTTACTTTTCATGGAAAGCAAAACTTCAGGAAGCTGTAAAAGACATAGCTTGTGCCTGGATCTCATCTCAACATGTATTAGGAACACAACTGGACCAAGGAAATAGGAAACAATAGTATATTCACATGACCCATAATATAATAGAAGAAAGAGACAATACAGGACTATTGGATGGAATGAATTGGACCAGAATGAACGGACTACTGGATCCAAGGTAATATTATTGGAAAACACTGTGACACACATTTTAATTGATACACTTATCAAAACATGATTTTAAAATAGTTAAAAATTCTTATCCATTTTTCATGTTGGAAGATAAGCAAGGTGTCTTTTACCTCTAATGATCAAAAAAGTCATTAAACACCATTGTTACTTAGCTATTTGCTGATAGCTCTATTCTTGACCCAACATTGCCCATTTAGATATTTTTTCTCCTTCTCTCGTATTTACAGTTTCATATATTTGTAGGAAAATAATCTAATGCCATTTTAGCTTTCACTCTAACAGGCTAACATAGTAATTGCATTTTCCACATAATTTCCGCAAAGAGGTACTCAGGCTTCTTTTAGGGTATGGACCCTAGAATAAATCATCATCTGCAACATTCTGGTTTTCCTCACTAACAGATTTTTTTTGTTTGTTCCAGAATGCAGTTGGTGATCAAACTAGCATGTAGGGAGGAAAGATCAGGGCCCTGGAGTAAAGCAGAAAGTAAATTAACTTGGCAATTTCAGTTGTGGCTACAGCTTTTCTACTTAATACAGTCACTTTAAAAAGTGATCCTTGGCCCTTAGGCAAAGAGATGTGGAGCAGCTTATGTTGGTGGTGGTCAAGACATTTTATATGTTAGGCCAGTTGGATCCTCCTTCAGTTTATTCTGTGGATGTTTTAGTCTATTTCTATATATGAACAAATAACATTTTCGTAAAATTACAGTAGATGCTTTATTAAGGTATTTTTTCTATCATTAGCTGATTGTCTTGCATTTCTTAAATCTGCTAGCATATTTCAAGCACTAGATAGAAAATTTCATCTAGGAATGGAAATTATATTCTGTGTCTCAATAGATTGGATGGGTGGATGGATGGAAAGATAGATAAATAAACAGATACATACGTACATAGATTAAATTGTTCCAGTACTCCATGTGGAAGATCTACAATTTTTGGACCGATTTTTGGTTGAATGTAGACAGTGCATCACAACACTGTCCAGTGGGGAAATTATGGAGTGACACTGAACTGAGTTAAGGGACAGAGAAATTTGCCATGATTACCAACTACACTGCAGGAGAAAAGAAAAAAAAAAGACAAGAACGAAAGGTCATGAAGATGAAAGTATAGTTAGCAACTGTCCCTTAGTCTCCTTTATGAGCACAACTCCCACTCACAATAGATCTGAATAACTAGTTAAGCTGCACCAGAAGTTTGTTCTCTCTCTTCCCTTTCCTTCTCCAGTTCTTCTTTCTACTTTCAGCATCAGATATTCTGTTGTATTTGTCTACAAGAATTACTCGCAAAACATTGGGAAGTTAAATGTTGCTGTTACAAAATTCTAAGTGTTAGGATCCAAGTCTCTCCTTAGTCAGACACTGCTCCCTTCTCAGTTAAGTGAAGTGCCAGAGCACACTAATACTAAGCTGAACTACAGGTAGAACTGGGCCTTGATCTTTTAAAAGGTTCCGTAATAACTAGAGTGCTTAATTCAAAACTGTTCCACAGGTAAATCAATTACTGTGTTAAGTGAGTCTGACACTAGAGCTAGGAGAAAATACACCTGAGCTGTTTATGGAGTAACATATGTGTACTAAATACTGTAAAATTAAGCGACTGTAGGTGTTTGAGGTTTTTTTATTATTATTATTATTATTATTTTAAAGAAATAGAATCACGAATACACACAAAATTACAGAACACATTTTCAGGCTTTGAAAAAAAGCTATCATTTTGGCTACACTGGATCTATTCTTTTTTCTCAGTGATGTAACAATTAAATGGATCTATGAAGAACTGAGTATGAGGCCCTCGAGGTCATACTGGACGTATTTTCTCAGTTTGCTCATGCTGAGCTAAAAAGCTGTTGTCTAAAGCAGTAACAGCAGAAAGAAAATGCATTAAAAAAAAAAAAAATCAGGCTTCTGTGAATTTATGAGGAGTGCATCGCAAAGACAAATATTTCAGCCTTGCAATTCCATTCAGCCTTTTCAGCTGTGTGTCCATAGCAAGTCAACAGCTAAATTGAAAAATCAATTCCAATTTAAATTATTGGAATAAAGAACACCAGGAGTCAGAGATAAAATGGCTTTGTTCTCTGAGATCCTTTTTAATTGGAAAGTTATTTCTTCAGGGTATTCTAATGGTTCTGAGGAAAGATTGCAAAACAAAGTTGATCGGCTGGGGGAAGGTTAATAGCTAATGTGCTTTTCTTGCTGCACAGCAGCCTCCTGTCTTTATGACAGCCTCCATCATATGTGAAAAGAGCCATGATCCTAAATCATTTGATACATGTGACTATAGTGTCTTCCTCAGGCTCCCAAAGAAATCATATTATGAATGTTACTATGACATATTCATAGCACTCCGTCTGGCATTCTGACCAGAAATTCTTTGCTTGCAGATGCATATACATTCATTTGCTTAAAACTTCCATGATGTTGAGTGGTTTTGCTGGAGATTAATATTATTTTAAAAGTATCAGGAATATTTTAAATAAAACACTGGTAGCTCTACATATGCAAAGCGTTTCCCATTTATTTCAAGATTACTGAAACAATAACCTAGGTGGACAATTGGCAACTACAGCTAGAAATACTGAAGAGAAACTGTGATTAGAGAGAGGAAACAAGATTATGTTGACACAGGGCAGAATGAGAAAGGAAAAACAAGACATTGCTAGAAAGAAAAAAAGTAGATTAATAAACACTCTTTAAGTTTAAACTAAAGCAGAGAAGAAAGAACAGCCTTGCTTCCCATGTAGTCTCATAAGGAACACCTAGAAACGTCATGGTTTAGTTATAACATGACAGTAACCTCTGCTCTGTTAGCAGGAAACTGTTTAGGGCAGCTGTAGATTAGAAGCCTTAAATGGGTATTTAATTTGAAATTAATAAAACAGTTATGGTATGTGTTAAGAAAAGTTACTGAGGTTTGCTTAGTATATTTAATTAGTGTAAAAGAGATAAATCTGGTTGCCATGTAATGAACTGAGAAGTGCAGATACAGTAAATGTGTACTTACGTTCCTATTATTAATGCATTAAACTTGTAAGAATGTTTAGGAATTTAATTAGCATTTAATAAGATAGCTATAGCAAATTACAGTAGTTAGATGTTAAATGTAAATTAATATTTTTAGTATTTAATTGATATTAACTAATTAATTACTGTTTATTACATGGCAACTAGATTTATCTTTTATAGAGTTATTAAATCTAAATTAAAAGTTCTATTTTAAGTGGCATCTACTCAATTAAAAAAATACAGTCTCTGGGATTATCAGGGTTTACCTTCATGCAGGAACTGAGTGAGCTTGGGGTATTAAATCTGAAACATAAATTATATAGCATATAAGGAGATTAAGTATCTTCACACAAGAGAGGAGTACCATCCATGTGGATGATCCCAAGAAAATGAAATCATTCAACTGAGTAGAGATCTTTTGTAGAAGTATTCCCTGAATTAGGTAACAGAAAGGAAAAGTTTGAAAAATATATAAAAAAATCTTGGAATATCAAAATAAGTTTTTTCATCCCATTTGGGACTCACTTTCCAGTAGCTCAGTGACATGTTAGAGAGGGAAATATGCAATCAGATTTTCCAAGACCCTATATATGAGAAAATTGCTTAAAAAAACATCTTGTTACAGACAACAAATTATGTTTTTTGGATGTGGAATACTTTTGAATTTCTAGCTTTTACTTAAACGAGAGTTGCATTGCTCTGCATCCACATTTGTACCTTATAATGATCACTTAAGCTTTGTAATACTGACGTTGTGAAATCTTTTATATAGCAATAATGACAAAAGCTTAAAAAACTTATTTCTGAGAGGAAAGCAATCTAGCAAAAACAAAAGTGTGTTAAGTCATGCAGTCCACTGGTATGCCAAAAAAGAAGTTGCTGTGAGCTTCTAGGGCTGTATTTAAATAAAAGGCTGAGGTACCTAAAACATGACTAGGAGGAGTTCAGATATCATCTCAAACTCATCATGTGACCTCATTCACAATTTGAAAATCCTACAAGTGCTTACACAGACAGGGACATATGCAGAACTTTGCCATGTGAGAAATACCATCTAAGCATGTAAGGCTGACTGGGATGCCTCAGCTGAAGACCACACAGGATCTAGTGCAACAGCTGTGCTCTAAGATTTCCTAAAGGGCAGAAGCTTTAGGATTTTCAGGAAATTCACTTCAGCTCCTGAGCTTTACATTCTTCAACTATAAAATGAGGAATACACTTAATTACAATTGTGGAATAAACTCCTATTTACCAAAAATTATATGTAAAGCCTAACTTACCTGCAAATTCTGCAAAACTTTGTATATTTCATTACCTGTTATTTTAATATGTCCTTACTGTTAATGAATAAAGTTATCAAAATCAGACTACACAACTCTGGGGTCTCTAAATCTTAGAGATCATAGAGAGTTCCAAAAAATTTTAGGCTGTGATATTTTTTATTATATGTATGACTGTCTGGATCCTTCTTTCAAACTTTAAGAAATTTACTGTAAAGCTACTTTGACATTTTATAATTTCTTTCATTTTCCTTTTTTGTTAGAATAATACTTTCTTGTAATTTAATCTTAGAACTTTTTATATGTCGCTTTCTCATCTACAGACATATTCAACTACTTCTCATTGTCATCATCTAAGTATAAATAAAAACCTGATCTCACTCAAATCATCAGCAAAACTCAAACTGATTAAGTAGGCCAAGGATTTTGGCTGTTCCTTAATTCCCTGCTAGTCTTAATTCTCCATTATTGAAATTGAATGAACTTATACTACTGTTTTTTTACAAATCACTTCATAGTCCAATGAATTTACATTCAAGTATCTGAACAAGTACTATTTTCATATTTTTGATCAGTACCTCCTTAACAACAAAGGCTCTATTTTCTAGATAACCCTTCTGACTGAATCATGGCATTGTCCTCTACATACCTAAGTCAAGAATATCTTTGGTGATTCATGGCTAGATGTACTTGTCACCCACCAGATGGCTGCATAGTTAAAGCTTCCCATGAGTACACCGCCTTGAGATTTCAAGCACCATGATAGTTGGTGCAGGAATTTTTCATACTTGCTCTCGTTAAGTCTTCAGGGTCTATAGCAGATGCTACTGCAGTTTACTTATTTGAGTGCGACCATATCTCTTCCTTTATCTCACCATCCTAACTGGTTTAGTAAATATTTTAGATCTAAACTTCTAATGCAAAGTAGGGTTTAAATTATAAGTAGCTACATCTGCCAGTGTGTGAAAATAACTCCTCTAAATTAAAATTGCTACTCACCCTTTTTCTGGAGTTTTACATTATTTCAGATGAAAAAAAAATTTAAAAAAATAAAAATCCTGTGCTGGTTTTTGCTGGGCTAGAGTTAATATCTTCATAGTAGCTAGAATAGGGCTATGTTTTGGATTTGTGATGGAAACTGTGGTGACAATAGAGGGATGTTTTAGTCACTGCTAAGCAGTGCTTACACAGAGTCAAGGCCTTTTCTGCTCCTCACACCCCCCTGCCAGCAAGTAGGCTGGGGGTGCACAAGAAGTTGGGAGGGGACAGCACACGTTGTAAGGTAGTTTCCAACTGTGTTCTTTTTTCAGTTACTTTATGCTTCATAATCTCCTAAATCTCACTGAATTTAGCAGGGGAAAAAAAAAAAAAAAAAATTCTATAGGATCTGGAAGGGGAAGAAAAAAATTGAACTTGCTTCTGACAGTTTTTACATTCTTTGGTCATTTTGCTGTTGTCCTTACAATCGTGAAGCATTTTTGACACTTATTTTGCCATTTACCTTTGCAAGAAAATGGCACCTTAGATTGATTCTGATATGGTTTTCACAAATTTGTATGTTTATATTATATAGATGTACAAATACACGCATATCATAAAATCACAGAAAGGTTGAGGTTGGAAGGGACCTCTTAAAGTCATCTAGTCCTACCACCATGCTCAAGCAGGGACTTCTAGAACATATGAACCAGGATTTTGTCCAGATTTTTTTTTTTAATATCTCCAGGGAGGGAGATCCCACAACCTTTCTGGGCAGCCTGTTCCAGTGCATATATGTACACATATATTATTTCCCCATGTATCTGCTAAGTTATTTGTTAAAAACAAGGATAATTAGATTATTCAGTGACCATTCAGCCACTGAGGTTATAGGAAGTCAAGTTTTCAACCTGGATGCATGCAAGGAAGTTATATATGTACCTTTATGTTCAGCTACTTTTACTTCCCTGTCTGGACTTATTAATGTTTGACAAGATTCCAGACCAAATCTTCTTTTTACAATATTCTTAATGACATGTGAGTGTACAAAGCCCATGTACACTGTATTTATTTTAGGGAGGCAGAGGTTGTATGTGTCTGAGGCTACTAAGTGCAGCATCTAATAATTATGTTCTATGTTGATTGTCCTGTTTAGTATAATATGTATTTGAGGAAACAAATGTATATATTGTTTTGAGTTTGTTTTGAATAGAAAATTAGATATCTTTAGGCTAGACTGTAAGACCTTAATTGCTTTAAAATACTATTGAACATGTTAAAACTGAAACCTGTCAAAATTTAACATGAATTCTTTAAAAGCTTTTTGGATTGTATCACCATCAATCTGCAGTGCAAGACCTAGAGACAGCAATCCCACCTGAATCATGCTACAGTTAATATGTACTTGCTAATATAATTTATCAAGCATTCTAAATCTATGTGACACAAATGTATGTCATTCAGTCTGAAAAAGTTCATCAAGAGTTGTAAGTAAAACTGAATGAATGCATTATAGGCTCTTTCCATGCAGTGTTTTCCCTTATCTGTCTCCTTAAAGCATTTCACACTGAATGGTTTCCTGTGTGCTCTGTTGCAGATTTATTCTTCTCTTGATGCATGCATGTAACTCCCTATTAATGTTAGTAAGAATGAGATTTACGTATGTGCACTGAGAGGAGAACAGACCCCATGGTATTTTATTCGCCTATACAGGATTATAGCCTCTGAGGATAGATTTGATTTTTTTGTTGTTAGCGAAAAAGCAGCTTGACAAGTAGCTTTTTGATTGATAATACACTGGGAGTCATAATTTATATAATCTTACACCTGCTACTGAACATAAAGGTCACTTTAAAGGTGTGAGTTGTGTGTGCTGGGGCAGAACATAAACTAGAGGGTCAGTTTTCAGCAGTTAACTGTACAATGGAGAAACAGACAAAAACTCCTACCAATGCTGATAAAATTGAAAATACCATGGCAAGCATTGTAATTAACAGCAAGTTTCCAGAACTTGACATTCTGAGCAAGTGTCATTCCCTAGGTTATTACAGAGCGAATTAGAGTGGCCTTTCACTGTCAAACTGATATATACCATAGGAGTATTGCTGAAGAAAAAGTACCATTCATGATGTCTTTTCAGGATTTAAACATCTGCTGAATTCCATCTCTTTCTATCATCTTCTGAAAATAGATACACATCTCAAAAGGTCTCTATTTGGGGCACTGAGTGGATCAGCATTTTTCGGCTTTTTAAAAAAGTTAGTTTTACTCTGTATGTAAGAACTCTGTATACAGCACCAGCACAGCATTCTTAAGACTTAGGTATCTTTGTGAGGACACTGGCTTCATTAAATGTCTTCCTGTGATAAATCACTGCATATAGTAATTTTATCTAAAGAATCCTGTCCATACACTAGGGAAAAAAAAGAAAAGAAAAAAGATTTCATACTATAAAGTAGAAAGATATTTGCTTTTATTCTTGCTTTGCTTTTTTCTGGTTTTTGTGTAATGTGTAAGGAGGTAACTAATGTCTGTGCAAAGCATTATTTGTTACTGGATAAGATCCAAATTATTAACCTTCTTGTTCTAAACTTCATCTCCTGCTGCTGCCTAGAAGCAGTAGGAAACTGTACTTTCAGGATAAGAAGATAATCAACCTTTGAGTTTTTCAGTGAAACATTACCAGTATGTGTACTAGCATGTTCACATTCTGTGGTTTTAGTTATTGTGCCTTCATGATTTAGTGTAATTATTAATTATATAATAGATATGATTAATTTAACTTCAACTTTCATCTAGGAAATAATACAAAGCCTGAAAAAAGCCACTAAGAGCTTTTTAACTGTCTATGAGTGCTTTGATCAGCTTTCTCCCAGCTCTGAATATGACCCTGTCTTGAACATGTTGGGTGATTTTGACTTCACTATTGATGATTAGGACTTCCAAACCAATTTAGGATTTCCAGTCCATGCTGGCAACTATTGAACTCCTCCAGGTGACTGGGTGACTCTAGTCACTATTGATTTGAATCATTTGTTTGGGTCAAGATCAGAGGCTTAGAATTTGGAAGTAATATCTACAATATGAAGCTTTCATTGTCTCCTGTCGTGAGAGGAGAATGTATTTCTCTTTTTGGGGTAGGGAAATGGTTACAAGAAATGATTTCTGACATTAATGGAGCAGGGAAAAAAAATCACTTTCCATGAAAATAACTGCTTTTAGACCTAGCTTTGTCTTCATAGATCACTATGGTTTACAAATGACCTACAATAAATTAAATAGACACCCCCGTGATAGGGATGAAAGTCTTGGCAACACTGATTAGTTGTGGCAATTATTTTAGAGATTTATGCAGTGTTTGCCAGAACCTTCTCTGTCTTTACCATTTTATCTGCAATAACTTGTTATGATAAAAAACGAAAAAAGATGAGAACTAAAAAGAATTTTGTAACATACAAATTATCAGTGTTTCTTTAACTAATGAGAAGATGAAAAACACTTTCCTCACAGACACACTATTTTAATAGCATTTTATAAAGTTCATTTCAGTGTCTTCAAAAGCAGCAGTGACTGACATTATAGAAGATTCATGCAGAACCACAAATGAAGCTAATCTGAAACAGTATGGCAGTATCTTTTGTTCATGTGTACTCAGTTAAAATTTGAGTTTATATTATTTCATTTAGTTTCCTCAGAGATATTTGTTTTCTTTCCTGATGTTATTTAATTAAGTTAAAAATCTTGTTAGCAACTTCTCTACTGACTGGCAAAAGCTTTTATGTGTCTTAGGCAATATTCACCAAACCCTGCCATTGTTTCTAACAGTGTTGTTCAATATTGCTCACAGGAATTAAAATTTTACTCAAATTTGACAAAATAATTGTAAAATACTATTACATTAATAATCTTATATGGCTTTCCATGCAGAATATAAGAGGTTATTATTTTTATCTATCTAACTAAGTCTTCATTAATCACTCAATGAAATGGCTAAATAGAGTACTATTTATATGTATTTGTCGTTTGGGATGTATATCCTTTTATAGTAGCATTTTCGCCTATTCCTGCATGTTCAGGGGAGGATACAATTGATTCAGGAAGGACCAGGGGGATTTTTCATGCAAGTTCAAATGTAACACTATATTTTACGGTTGAAAATAGTTTATGAGAGAAAGGTTTCCGTGCCTTAGCAGTAGAGCATGAGAGTCAGTTTTTAACACTAGCATTGCCAATTCTCAGGCTGATGATCCAAACAATAGTTTATGACACGAAGTTATTATTCATTATGATAATGTAAAATAAAGAACAACAGTAACAACAAAACTACTTAGAGAATTGAATAATGACTTCATGTTTTCTAGAAGATAAAAAATGCTGCAATCATTAGCCAAGATCAAAGTGACATAAATACATTGCAAGTCCAAGAGCTCAGAGAAGAAAGTAATAGTTTGAGGAGATCATAGAGTAAGATTTAGCAATTGCTTAACAATCTAAATGTAAAGATTGCTAGCACTGGGTTGTTTACTTTCTGTTTCATGAATTTTTTGAAAGGATAACTATATTGTTCTATTGTAACTATAATGCAAAGTGTCTTCCTTTACATTTGTTTTTTTTTTTACTATCCTAGAAAACATAACAATGATCATATTATTTCATCCCAGCAGCAGATATCTGCCTACTGGTAAATAAGAATAGTTTTCCTGCTTATGGAAGTTAAAGTTAAAGAATTCTTTTTTATTTTTAAGTAAATATTTAATGCAAAATAAAGTTCACATACTGCAGAAGAATCACAGAATCACTGAGGTTGGAAGGGACTTCCTGATACCGTTTAGTCCAAGCTTCCGGCTGAAGCAGTCAGCTGCAGCAAGTTGCTGAGGAATGTGTCCCGCTGGGTTTTGAATCTCTCCAAGGAAGGAGATGTCACATCTCTGGGCAACCTATTCCACTGTTTCACTACTGTCATAGTAAAAAAAAAAAAAAAAAAGTGTTCTAATTTGTGTCCATTGCCTCTTCTCTTGTCATGGGGCACTACTAAAAACAGTCTGCCTGTCTCTTCTTCATTCCCTCCCATCAGGTATTTATATACAATGATAAAATCCTGCTGAGCCTTCTTTTCTCCACACTGACTAGTTGCAGTTTTCTCAGCCTATCCTCACATCACAGGTGCTCCAGTTCCTTAATCACCTTTGTGACCCTTTGCTAGACTCAATCCTGAATGTTCAGGTCCATCCTATACTGGGGAGCCCAGCACTGGAGCCAGCGCTTCAGATGTGTCTTACCAAGGCTGAGTACAGGTGAAAGATCATGTCTCCTGACCTATGGGGAGTGCTTTTCCTAATGCAACCCAGCAAGCTGCTGGTCTTCTTTGTACCACATCACCTCATTATGGAAGACTACCAGGTTGATTTCCCCTTCATAAATCCATGTTGACTCCTCCTGATCACCTTCTTGTCCTTCATGTGCTTGGAAGTGGTTTCCAGGATTAGTTCCTCCACCACCTTCGCAGGGACTGAGGTTAGGTTGACCAGACTGTAGTTCCTTGTATCTTCCTTCTTTCCCTTCTTGAAGATGAGAGTGATATTTGCTTTCTTCCTGTCGTCAGGAACCTCCACCAGTCACCCTGACCTTTCAAAGACAGTCAAGAGTGACCTCACGATGATGACATCCAGCTCCCTCAATGCTCATGGGTACATCCCATCAGTTTATGTGATCCTTCACTTCCAATCACTGAATTTTAGTTTTGCCTTAAGGAACAAATATGTACAGAAGTAATTCTCAAGTATAGCAGGTATTATTCCTGCTACCAACTATGAATAAAATTACAGATCTGGCAGAAATATAGTTTAATTCAATAGTTCTGCTTATATTTAGAGGTAAATAAAACAATTAGTTTGAAACAGCACTTAAATCTAGGAAGGTCTGAAAACTACCCATACAGTTTTCTGTGACTTTCAGTCATGCAAGCCCTGAAATTTTTGCAAGTTTTTCATCCTAGAACAGTTAAGGTTGTTCTCTTCTTGGTAGATGCCTAAGTTTTAAGAAAATTATATCATCCAAACAGATCAGGTATCCCTACTGAATCTGAATAGTAATGCTGTTTTTTTTCTTTTCTTATTTAACTTACCACACACCTCTTTATACATATTTTTCTATACCTAGAATATTGTCCTCAAATCCTTATCTCCATCCAATGATATCCTAGTATGAGATAAAATTATTTCAGTTTAAAATATTTCTTTTTCAGCATTTCATTTTGCATAGTTTTACATCTAGAAAGAGAAAATAATGCCTTGTAGAAATAACTGATTTATTTTGTTGCCTTTAACAGCTATGATCAGCAACAGACTACAATATGTACTTGGATTTGGGAGATTTTTTATTTAGCTTTTTACACTCTGGAATTATCCCTTTTTTCAGAATTAAAAACTTAAGCGACACATTAAAACAGAAGTAGTACACTACTTTACACACATCATAATACAGAATACATCACAGTATTGTTCTGAAAAAAATAAATATATCTGCAAGTTGGGAACTAGTTTAGATTCTAAAGAAAATATTCTTTGAGGTCCACCCTCACAGACAAGCTTCCCTTTAAATTAAGTAGCTTTTTTATTTAACAGAACAAATGAAAATACCTGAAAATAAGGAGCAGGTTATATCAGAATGCAACTCAGTTCACTTCCATACCTTGCAGACAAAGTACTTATTTTATAAGAAAATTTAATGTGAATCTTCATTTGACTGGTCATGGTCATAATAGCATGGGACTCCCCAAGGAAACCAAAAGCCCTTTTGCCTTCACTATATCTTCAAGCACACATTACACTAAATACAAAATGCAGTGACATCAACGGTCTATAAAAGTGTGACCTTCAAGTTGATGGATATAGAGTAATAAAAGGCCTCAACAGCAGCTGACATATAAACATAAAAGGAACTTGTAAGGACAACCCACTTTGGTGTATAATGAGTAAGTAATTTAATACTGTTTACAGATTCCACAGGCTTTGTTGTGCTAGTTTCATCTGATAACAATTCTAAATCCAAGAAGCAGAAGGAGGCTGGGGACAGGACAGCAAGTATGGAATCTTAGATTACTTGAGTATAAAATTGGGAGGATGGATGATGCTGAAAATGTAGTAACTGAAGGTAATCTGTAGGGAGAAAATATATATATGTTTCTGTTTTATTAATTATATATCACAAATAAGATTTTGCAGACAAATTTTCCCAATAATATCTTGTAGACTTTTGAACTATTGGCTTGAAAAATGTATTTCTAGATTACAGGTGCTGTTCTGTATAGGGATATAAAGCTAAGAAATTAATTTAATTAAAGCAGTGAGACAATGAAGGGACAGTACTTCCAAAATCATCACCAGCTAGCAGTCCATCCATGCAACACCCCAGTGAACTGGTCAAGTGCCTTGAAATACAAAAATTGCCAAGAGGGGGCAGCAGCATGTTGAGTCATGGTAACTATCCTCCTGCCACTGGAAGTCTGCAGAAGCAAGATCCAAGCACCTACTCACTTTGCAGATCTTTGGGCTGAACTTGAGAAGATAATCTGATGCTGTCGATATTTTAGGAAAAAAAAAAAAAAATATTACTTTCACTGTCTAAGAATAACAAGACTTGTCGGATTTCTAGAAATTCTTCAGGTGAAGCCCAATTAAAAACCATAGAATGTTTTGCAAAGCCTTCAGTACTCATACATTTCACAAACAAAATGCTATAAATAGTTAACTACTAATTCCAAGTCATGACAGTATGTCATCTACTACCTGAAATTTAGAATAATAATCAAATAAACGTTTATTACCTAAATGTACAGAAAAGTCTCTCTGAATAGTTAGAAATCGACAGTTCTACATGCATTTTAAGTAATGATATAAGCAAAACATGCAGATGTATGTCAGATTTACATATAAAAATGCAATTTCTTGTCCACTGACTGAAATTTTGACTGTAAATGACTGCAGTCCCACTTTGAATCCTTTACATACACAAGATTTCTAAATATAAAGTTATTTCCTTGCAGGGGATAAATTCCTACAGTTCTGCTAACATACTATGTTTTTCCAAACCTTTCATCTATCTATATAGATTCTCATGTAATCACCACCTTCACAGAATCTAAGGGGTCTAATGATTCCTTGTTCTGGCAGGTTTGCACTTAGAGCTTTTTATTGCTACTCTTTAGAAAGGTGTTTGAACTGTGGCAGGTAGGACAATCCAAAGACAGATCTCATTTCAAAGTATTCTGAGTATTCTGAAGGGAATAGCAAGTAAAGAAGAGCAGTGATTGATGCAATAGAAGACATAAGAGGATTTTCTTTTTTTTCTTTTTTTTTTTTTACGAGCTACAGAGAAGTCTAGACTCTACTTTAAACTTGAAGTGTTAAAGGGTGATCTTAGATCTGATCATCTCAAAGTCTCTAATCTATGCAAAAAAATGGGCATTGATGTAAAAATAGTGCATGTATGAACAGCTCAGAAGTGTAACTGAAGTGCAATGTATATTTGTGGGTCTAAGTGCTTTGAAAATGCTTGTTCCTGCCTGTGAGACTGGCAGAAGGTGAGAACAGTCAAAGATCCACTCTGTGAGAATTCAACTTTTTTTTTTTTTCTTCCTTGAATACTGTTTTTCCTTTTGTATTAGAAAACTAAAATCAAATAAGCAGGTGAAAAATATGACATAATTTCCTTGCAAAGTGTATAGATGTTTATATAAATGTATAGATGTATATCAAAGTGTATCTATCTTCCTGCAGTACAACTAAGTTATGTAACTTTTTTTTTAAATTGTTTTAACTGTTCAGTGATAGGAATATCGAAAGAATGTTGTCCACTGTACTGGTCACAATTAGTTCTGTGCGAGTTCATTCTGCCTGTGGTGGGTTGACCCTGGCTAGAGG
>NW_010291808.1:31031-40003 GCF_000700745.2 Antrostomus carolinensis | reverse complement strand
TGCCCGCAGCAGTGGGTGAGCGGCCCCCGGAGCCCGTACCGAGCCCACGCGCGGTAGCGACAGCACCCACCCGTGATGAGGCTTGCTTACCTCCAGCTGCTTGGGCCGCAGAACCCGTGCAGTCTCACAGGGCCCCATAGAGCCCCATAGACCTTGTCAGGCGTAACTTGGTTTGCAGGCTTTCAGCCTTGCTGGGAAAGTAAAGCTCCTGGGCGGACCGACCGCTGCCTGGCCCGGGAGCTATGGACAGTCATATAAAGTATGAAAAGAAACTGTAACCTCAGACTTTCAGACGAATACACAACTATACAAGTTCATTGTTTAATTTAAAAAAAAAAAAAAAAAGTTGTGAAAAGATACGCGGAAGCTTTTAGTGCTGCACAGAAATTACTGAAGAAGAAAGGCTAATATGGAGGGGAGGTGAGATGCAGGGCTTGCAGCTGTGTGGCATCTTAAGACTAGCATCTGGCATCTTCTTCATAGAATCATAGACTGGCTTGGGCTGGAAGGGACCTTACGGTTGATCATCTAGTTCCAACCCCCCTGCTGTGGACAGGGTTGTCAGCCACTAGATCAGGCTGCCCAGAGCCCTGTCCAACCTGGCCTTGAATGCCTCCAGGGATGGGGCATCCACAGCTTCTCTGGGCAACCTGTTCCAGTGCATCACCACCCTCTGGGTGAAAAATTTCCTCCTCATATGTAACCTAAATCTCCCCTCTCTTAGTTTAAAACCATTTCCCCGTGTCCTATCACTATCTGCCCACGTAAAAAGTCTCTCTCCCTCCTGTTTATAAGCTCCCTTCAAGTACTGGAAGGCCACAATGAGGTTTCCCCAGAGCCTTCTCTTCTCCAAGCTGAACAAGCCCAGCTCCCTCAACCTTTCCTCCTAAGAGAAGTGCTCCAGCCCTCTGATCATCTTCACGGCTCCCTCTGGACCCGCTCCAACAGCTCTACATCTTGTCTTGAGGGCTCCAGGCCTGGGCGCAGTACTCCAGATGGGACCTCACAAGGCCAGAGTAGAGGGGGACAATCACCTCCCTCACCCTGCTGGCCACCACTCTTTTGATGCAGCTCAGGATAGTTTGCCTTCCAGGCTGCAATCAAAATTCTTGTATGTAAAAATACCCTTCCTCATGCTGTGTAATTTCACAGTAAACCATCTGTTTACATGTTTATTTGTACTTTTTAGTTCCCTAAGACCAACCTACAATTTTAACTTTTTTAATAGGCACTGCCTTTAATAACAGCAGTGTCTGAGGGGCTGAACAGTTCCTCTTGGAGCTAGAGATCAGTTCAAAAACCAGGTACATTCACAGTTGCTGGACTTACACTTTGAACACTGCAGTTCTGTCATCTCTAGCTATGGTGGTTTCATCTGCACATCAGTGTCTGTAGGCAATGTTAATTCAGAGCTCACGTAGTCTGTGACACTAGAAAAGCTGGTGGACTTATCTTTGTATTACCAACAATCTCTGTTCACAGCAGTGAAAATAGCAAAGTGATAGAATACTTTATTAGATGGCAGTGGTCTGACAGGAAACTGGAGTTTACTTTCAAAATTATAAAAACAACCACAAAAAAAAACCCCCACCCCCCAACCCACCTATAGTCTTCTGCTTCAACAGAGTGAGAAACTCCTAACTAGTGTATTCAGTTAAAATCCTCCTTCAATTCAATGATCAAAGATTGTTTAGTCCTTAGTCTTCTTGTGATGCACAAAGCTCTTTTCTCTGAGGGTTTCTTCTGATGAACATCTTTTCTCTTTTTAAACAGGTTAAACATTTTGACAAAAGAAGAGACTTTTTAAAATACAAAAGAAAGCTTGAAACAGAAGGGTATCATCCTCCAGAAACTGCTGGAAAGTCTTAGGTACTCTGCTCTCAAAATCTAGTGACAAGAACTATGGGAGGAAGAAGCATGAGAAGGCAACAGAAGCTGCTTAAACTCAAAAACTGGAACCTGACCATCTCCTTGAAATGCAGGCTGCCTTTCTTGTTGCAAGGTCTCATGTGTCTGCTCAAAAAAGATGGCAGTGGACAGCTTTTTCATGAGTGTAAGTCCAAGAAATATGGTGCAGGGCTGTTCACAAGTTTAAGATTTTGAACATATAATTAGCCAAATTGTTTCACAGAAATAAATGATTATTTAAGTGTGATGTACATATTCTAAAGAGAACAATAAAATTGTTTTTCAATGAGTGAACTAGCTTTTCCTTAACAAAAAAAAAAAAAAAACAACAACCAACCCACTGCCCGTTCCCCTCCTTGTCAAAAGGAGGTGGTACAATGTAATTTGTATCTGTCATTTACCAAGTATTTTAAAATACAGTGTAAGTCAGACATCAGTTTATAAAACAGCAGGCATCAGAAGACCTAATGCATATGTAATTTACATATTTTAGGTATGCTTATTTTTATAAGCAATAGGAATTTTTACATTAGCCAGAACAGTCAGTTTTCAAGCAGTATTGCTAGTAGAAGTAGGGCAGTTATTTATCATGATTCCCACATGATGGCCTTTTGTATAATTTAGTGGTTTTGATTAAATGGAGTTGCATCAGTATGGTAAAGATACAGACTGGTTACAGCAGGATTAGTAAACTTGACCCCATTGGCAAAGGGGCAGCATTTATTGTAATAATGTGACTCTATCTTGCAAAAAATATATAACCCAGTATATTTAGATGCTGGAGGCGTTAAACATTTTGGCTACAGTAAGTTTCAGTTGTGATTGTAGGAAGGCAGTACTTCAAATTCAAGCATGGTCATCACAATCAAAGTAACTGCAGTGAAAATCCCATTTTGTGAGGCTGGGATTGTTCATGGTACTATGCTGATAATTCTAATAGAAAAGTCACACACACCACATGCAATATAAATAGTATTTATTTCCAATGCACCAGTTTTATTTCAGGAGATAAAGTATTAGTAAGGCATTTAAAAATTAGTCTGAACTACAAGAAAGCAAAACATGCAAAATTCAGAATACTCATTCACCCTGAGTGTGTAGCTCATCTATTCTGAATTTCACGTTGTAGCACCATAGTAAAGTCACTCAGCTGTACTATAAGGCACAAAACTCTTGTCAAGTTATTTTTGTTGCTTTTGCTTGATCACTTGTTGTCTCGTGTATTCCCAAATCAGCAGAGCCCCACTTACATGAACATTAAGTGATCGAATAATACCCTGCTGAGGAATTTCCACACAGACATCCAGATGGTGAATCAGGTTTGCTGGGATCCCTTCATGTTCATTCCTAGTAAAGAAAAAGCAGTAACTTATATCTGGGAAAAGACAAGTATTCCAGAAAGCAGAAGATGCAAAAGTCACAACAACATCAAAACATTTTTTTTTGTTTCTTTGGGTTTTTTGGTTTTGTGGGGGTTTTTTTTGTTTGTTTGTTTGTGATTTTGGGTTTTTTTTGTTTGTGTTTTAGAAAAGCAATAATACATTACAGATACAAAGAAAACATCAGAGACCTGGCTAAGCTGTGCTGTAGGAAAACTGCTAGAGCACTCCACCTTTAATTCACTGGTCCAGCAATAGCTGAGCAGCCAACTTAAGGACTCCCTCTCTGCCTTTATTTTAAAACTATCCATATATAGCAAAATAAGCAGCTATAGATTAAAAGATATGGCACGAAGCTGCTGGCACCACAAGGAAGCTCAACTGCCCACGTTACATTCAATGAGGTCTTGGTATGAGGGAATATTAAGGCTGATCAAAGCCTTGAACTGGAAATGTTTCCCCTCTTCAGAATGAGCACATCAGAAGATACCAAAGGTTATCAGTAATTAAAACTATGTTTTTAATTAGAAGACAACAAAGTGATTATGAACTACATTCTGAAGACAAGCTACATCTAAGAAGGTTTGAAACACAGGTATTTCTGCCCACTTTGTCCTAAAAGGATAGACAGGCCCTTCCTCCTGGTCTCAGTCAGTGGCCCAGCAATTCCAGCAGCTTTCTACCTCGTGGGCACCTTACTCTAATTTCTTCAAGTAGCCTCCCCTTTGCCACAGCTGAGGCTTCCCTGCTTATAGGAACTGATTTTCGCTTTTCTCTGAAGTCATCCCAGCCTCTGCTTGTACTGCAAAAACTTGCTACTTCCTCCTGTGCCTCATCCTTAATTTTTAAAGCATCTCCTAGCTACATGTGCTCACACTCCACCCAGTTAAGCAGGGCAAACGGGCAGCCCTCCATGCTGAGCACACCACAGCCCACACATACAGGGTCCATATTACTCATGTGGACAGACGATATCTCTATCACACCTGGAAAACTATAATCCATGCTCTTGCTACCTCCACCCATTAAAAAAGGACTTGTAGCATAGGGATAGGTTAAATATGAGAAGGATCGTTCAGGAGTAGATACTGATACCTCCCACTCCTTGGCACACAAAGCCAAGCTCTGCTGTTTCCATAATCACTTCCCATTCTAAATCCACCTTTACCAGGGTCACTTGGTTTTCATATGACCAAACTCTGACTAGTAGAAGGGATGGACTGGAAGAAGTAGATTTACAAAAGAGTGTGTTCTTACCCCAGCAGTAATAGTGACTTCTCTGGGAAGCAATATTCTGTAAGATCAAAACTTTTAGCTGTCTGCTCCACACCAATAATAGTGTAGCCTTCTGTTTTTTTCTGCTGTAAATAATCAACAAGCTGAGATGGTTTCACCTGTCCATCAAAAGTAGAGAGAAATATACAAATATTTTAATACTGCCATCTGTAAACTTCTGAAGTTACTGTAAAAATTCATTAATGACTTTCATCTCCAAAGATTGTCCATGTACATAGCTTACCATTTTAAAAGCTCTTCAGCAATAGCACAAAAGGTTAAGTAACACCACAAAAATGTACTCCACAAATACAACAAACAAAGGCTTTTCTATGCTTCTGATGGCTACAAGCCTTACATTTGAATGTAACAAGGGACAGGGACAAGGTGCATAGTTGTTATTTAACCTGGAACCCCTTCCCAAAACAACACAACAGGCAATATTGAAGCTGAGTTGCCTTAATGCCTGCATTACAACTTGTGATAGCTTGCAGTGAAGAACTGCTTAGTCCTCTTCATCCTACTCTCTAAACCACTTGCTTGTATTAAATGCCAATTTCTTCACGCAACAGAAACTTTTATCATCAGTACACTTCCGTACAGAGATTAGGCACAACAACATGCATCAATCAGCATTCTGTTTTAGGCAAAACACACTACAGCTATCTTGTTCTGAAGAAAAACCTTAATAGACTGAAAATAAACACTATGGGGGAAAAAAATGAAAAATTTGCACTTAATTTTTCAGATGACTTAAAGCTGATCTTAAAAACCAGATTATTATAAAATTATCACAAACATATTTTCTACCAAACACTAAACATGTAGGTTGATATCCTCATTTTTATTAGCTAGTACTAGGTCCTAAAAGCTTGGCACAAGTTAGCTGCAGGCAAACTCAAAGATTATCCCCATTAAGTTATCAAAAGCAATGGACCAAGCAAAATAAATGTTATTCAACTTTTATAAATAAAAATTAAATTCCAATGCACCACTATAAAACACAGAGTAGCAATGACAGCTCACATGATCAGTTTATCACAGCAATAAGAAATTAAAAGTATTTTTAAAATTATTTTTTATGAGGTTGACCCAAAGTTTACTCCAAAGTACTCAAGATTAAGTCTCAGAGATAACAGTGGGAGCTTCTGTTAAATAAAAAGTTCACTTTCGCAAGAGAAAAAAAGCAAGACTCTGAACTATGCATCTGGCAAACTGAAGAGATACCCCACACTTCTTTAGCTACTAAAATGTTTCCATTCACCTCAACAAGGGGGAGCCACTGCTCTGCAGAAACACTAAGATGCTGAAACTGCTTATCCTGTATATAATGAAGACTGCCGACCACTAGTGCAGATGCTCCAAATATTTCACTTGTACGACATAAACCTACAAATAGAAGAATTAAAGTGATTTTTGTGCAGGAAATAAACACCAAGCCAGAACATTTTAGCAAGTGAAAAAGGACAAAGAATTTGAAAGAGAAACGGTCACTTTAGTCCTCTATTTTTAATCAGTTTCAGGTGTTTCTTCTGTCTGTTTCAAGTCACACCTTGTTCCATATGATTTATCAAAAAAAAAAAAAATGTTTTGTAACTTAGCAAGAAAGATAAAAATTAGAAAAGCATTAACTCTGACAACATGCTTCTACAATACTAATTACACAAAGTAATGGGTTAGTGTAAAAGCCTCGGCAGGGTTGGATGGACACACACACACACACATTTAAGCCCTAAACCAGTACCAGGCTTGAGTGAATGACGCATTACAGCATTGCAACTCAGACAGCAGCAGCCTGTGGGCTTATTTTTCATTAACAGTCTCGCTGCAGTTATCTAAACTGCTGAAAACAGCAAGCACAGTGCAATAAAGTCTTTGCAGGATATACTGTATCACAGCTTGCACAGTATTGTAAAGGAAAATTAATCAGGAACAGGCGCTTTCCTGTCTAGTCATGAGAATCGAGCAGGTATACTAGAATTGGTTTAATTGTTATAGGGAAAAAAAAGCAAAACCAAATTATTTCCTCTACCTGCATAAATATTTGAAAATCTCAAATGTAACAAAGAATATAAAAACAGTAAGAAACTGGGCAAGATTTACAGCAAAGTTTTATTTAAATAATGCATCCTATGTGCAAGTACTCTTTTTTATATATAACTACACAAGACCCTTTCTTTTAAAGCAGGTAGTATTTCTTTTGGTTACCACTTTTTTGCAGGATAATTATCTATTTCTCTGGGCAGTACTTAAATAATTTTCTAATTATCAACATAAGATGAAATTCATTCTTATTATCCAAGTGGGCTTTAAAGTCTAAAATAAAAGTTTAAAAATGTGCAGTCAACCTTACCTCCTAAATTGGTAGGTTTATCAATAAGTGAAGCTACCACAATCAGTCTGCTGTTTGATTTACCAAGTTTAGCAGCACGATCCTGAAATACCATCTCCAGGTCTAAACTAGGAGTACTGTTCTTCCAAGGTATGATCTTTTTCTGAACATCAGTCCATTCTGTCTGGCTATCCATTTCAACTGAATTTGAACCTATAAAAACAAATATGAGTCAGATGGATATGCAAGCAGTAGTGAAATTACTGGTTCAGTAAAGAAGATTATCAAAATGGTAATACTGTAGACACCATTAGTCATCTACTATTATTTTATGGTATATACTCTGCTCGCATAGATACAAGGCTACTTCAGCCAAACCCCACAGAGATCAGATTGAGTACAGATGTATACAGCTACTACATACAAATAATTATATTTAATATAGATGAGCTATATTTTACCCATGTCTTGCTGAGACCAGTCACTTGGTTTCAGATCAAGAAGTTCTGTTCGAGAATGATACCACTGAAATGTTGGTGGCAAAGGAATGTCAGTGAATCTGTCAAATTTAGAAAGCGAGATCCATTCATCCTCAGCAAGTTCCGAAAGGCGGGGAAGAGTGTAAAATATTGTCTGCATTGTAACACAGAGTTATTAGGAGAGCACCACTAAAACAAGCAAAACAGATAATAAATAAATCTCTGGTAATTTTACTGCACACATCTTTTATCTAGCATTCTATTATTTTAATACTTGTTTTTCTTGGCACTTGATATAACTTACTAACATATCCCTCAATATTAATCACTTTACATACAGTGCTATCCCAAACTTTCATAAATCTAGTCTCTCCTTCTCTCTGATCAGACCTTTTTTAAGGATCTGCACTGACTACTGTTCTGAAATTCTAGAATAGCAAAGAATTACTGCTATGCTTCTCAGCACAGAGGTCTTGTGAAAATGTTTTATGAGTAACACTAAGGTGTTTTCAGATGCCCTTATGAACTTTACTAGTAAAGAATGTGCACTGATTTGATGTCAAAAGGAATATAGCTAAAAGCATGAAAATTTAGTGGTAAAATGCAACTCAGCACTAGCAGTACAGCTAACCACAACCGATCAAGGAGGAGCAAACACACATCCCAAGGGAAATGCTGAATAAGATGCAGAGTTTAAAACCCAGATATTTTGTTTATCCCAATGCACGCTCAACATGAAGGTGAAGATGCTGCCTCAATACATTTAAATACTTAACAAATATTAGCTTTGCCTTTTTTTTTTTTTTTACCTCTTGTTCAGGGTTTTTACTTCCGAATTTTGCTGTTACATCCAGTGTATTTAAGCATTCACAAAAAGTTTCACAGAACAACAGTTAAAAAAAAAAAAAAAGAAAGAAATTCCTCCTATGAAAGATGGTACTGTTTGTGCCAGAACCCATATACTCCTTTTCACATTCATGTTTGTCTTCTATTTTCAGCTTAGTTCCTCTGTCTCTCATTTTTATCTGCACCCTTATTTTTGCTTGCCTTTCCTCTGTGTTTACTCAGTTCTCAGTTATTCAAGCTATGGCAAAAAGGACAGCTGAAAAAGATGCTCTAGGAGTTATACATATCTGTATCCCATTCACATTAAGTAACAATTTAGTTAAGCAACCTCAAGTCACTTCTAAGAACAGGAGAAGTCTCAAAAATCCTAACAAACTACATGTGATTAAGCAGATGTTCTTCAGTTATTAGAAGTAACTTTTCCAGCCACAAATATAAAACCTGATTAACTCTCCCACACAGATGGGCACATTCATCACATACCTCATTCTTAACTGACTCAGGTTTTTAACACAGTATGAACTAGAGAACTAAGCTGCAGTCTTACATCTAAAATCTATCATAATTTAGGTGAAGTAATTTTACAGGGTTTTATATGAATAGTAGTTGATAGTTATTCATCCTAAGTTAGAACATAGAAAGTTAAAAATATAGTTGTCAAACTATGCCAATATACTGATCAGCAATAGTCTCAGACTTGCCTCTAGACTGTAATCCTCAAGTGGGTGAAATGTTGCAAAGAAGAAATGATCT
>NW_010291808.1:27280-31011 GCF_000700745.2 Antrostomus carolinensis | reverse complement strand
TTCCTGCAATTGCAGAAAGTAATGCAAGATGCACAAAAAAAAGGGCAAAGTACTGGATTTTTATTTTAATTGTCAAATTGGAATAAGACAACCTGATTTTATTTACCATATACTGTATGGGAAAGAAAATACTTTAGCAATTAGTAAGGGCCCGTTTAAAAAAACCTAAACCAAACAAAACACCACCATACACATAAAAAACCCAAACCAAACAGCATTCAGGAAATAAGTTTTATTTATGTTTCAAGAAAGGCCCACAACATGTCTCCAAATTCTATTAGCAAAAGAAGCAACTTTCACAAGAAAGGATATCCCACCTAGGCCTCTGAAGAAAACTGAATACAAGCCTATGGTTCAGTGACAACTTTTAGCTGTCAAAAAAAAACCAAACCAACAAAACAAGCAGACAACTCCTTTGCTGCTTTTTTCCATCCCATGTCTTGATATGGGTGACTTAACAGTGACTCTGACTGGAGAAATGAATACTAAAAAAGACTGTCAGCAGCAGTCCCAAGTTTATGTTGGCTGTCAGAAATTCTAAATAATTTTAAATAGCTCCTAAAAACAGGGCTAAAAAAAGGATACAAACACACAGACAGTACAAAATTTAACGGAATTGTTGTATTTCCAAATCAGTAAGCAGAAAAGCATTTCTGTAAAGCTCATTTAATCACCAGCCAAAATTAATTTCCCTATCCATTTTTCTCCCACTGAATTTTTTTCAAATATTAACACTGAAAACATTTGAGAATTTACTGGTACCAGGAAGTTTGGAAGAATTATTTGTACTGTTTCAAAAACCCTCAGGTAAGAAGATTAAGCACTCCTGGCTGTCTTTTCTTACCCCACCCTTAAACTATGAGCACTGTTCAAACATGCGTTGAGTTTTTCCTGTTATGCTTTCAGTACTGCTACCCTGAACTATCACTTAATTTTTTTTTTGCTGATAATTAGATTTCAACTTCCAAGTCTTGGTTTCTTTTTAAACAGCATACCCTCCACCCCCACAAAAACCCAGAAAAATTATCAAGTGCTATTTTAGAAAATTAGACTTGCTGCAAATGGCTCAGAAGAACCATATCAAGCTGTAAGTCAGAAGAATGTTACTAACCCTGTGCCATGCATGTTTTCCACTTGCTGAAGGCTGGATTCAATAACTGGCGTCAGAGCTTCAAATTCTTCCACGTGCAACATTCTGCACAGGCCCCAGATTTTTTTAAGGGCAACTAACGCATAAAGTCGAACACTAAAATTATGGTTGAAACACCACTGCAGAACAACTATCAGGGCTTTCTTCAAAGCTGGCTTCTAAAAAACCAAAGATAACACAAATGAAAGAAACTTCTTTAAGCCTTAACATACCATTTAGAAGTAGAAAAGCAAGAGTGGCCCAAGAAACAGTGGCTTCCTCAAAAAAAACCCAGGCTTTTGGAGAGTCCAAAGCTTTAACAGTACATGTAATTGCAAATACAGTCTTCAGAACATGGTCCTGATTTCCCTTCTTCCTTCTCACTAGGACACAGACCTACAGCCCCACTTCTGATTTGAAAAAATGTATTAATTTTTGCTTTAAAATTGTATTTCTGCATACAAGACCACTATTAACTTCTGACTTCCTAGCACTTAGAAAGCTGATCTTGCAAATGTATGCGAACAGTAAAAAAATAACAGAAATGCCTGGATTGCTACAGATGTGAAGGAGTTGACCTGATGTAACATCTAACTGTATTTCATCCTCTATGTTAAAGTTCAATTAAAAAATTGATAATTTCAAATAAAGAATTCTAAATGTAAAACACACTAGCTATTGCCAAAGAACTCCATATTTGAGTACTGTAATTCTATAGAAAGATCATAGCCTTCCAGGTTATCACTGACCAATTTCAAGCAGATCAAATAAGAGCAGCAAGAAAAAATCCAGGTGCATCCACATGTTTACTTAAAACTGGAGCAGCTATTCTAGAAAAACTCACAGGTAATCAGGCCCTATGTATCCTGAACATCTGTCATTTAGCTGATTTTTCAAAAATCAAATATGTTACAGAGGTGATGGGAAGTTAGTGTTTTCCATATCAAAGGATACCTTAGTAGGAACTAGGTATTAAAAAGTTTTGAAAATAGACTGCAAAAGTGGCTTTTATTTCAGAAATCCACATACAGTGCAACTGAATAAAGAATGAACACTTTTAGTCAAGCTTACCTTCTCCAAGGTATTTTGAAGAATGATGTCAAAGTGTGATAACACTGATAAAAATGTGCAGATGCTCGTTTTAAGCTTTTCTTCATCCTAAAGCAAAAGAGAATGTAACAAGAAATATGCACATATAAAACGTTTTTATACCCTGTATTTTCAAAGCAGGTTCTGCAGATGCAGTAATACCAACACTGTGTTTCCACAGCAAAATTTACTAAAATACGAAGTTCATGTTATTAAGATTTCATTTGTCTTAATGCATTATTTGTTTTTTACTAACACATCAATCAGAACGACGTATACAGCACTGTAAATGAGATAAAACTCAATCCAAAGTCACTGTATTCCCTCTGCCCCCAAAAACCCTAAACCCAGTAAAAACCTTGGGAATTCTTTTCAGTGTGCACACTTTTCCATGTCATCAGACACAGAACAAATAGCCTAGCATTAGCCTCACCCACATCCTGTACTGGAAGAAATGAGCGTTCACACTTCTATTCACCTCTCCTCTTTACAGGTATAGTTCTTATTAATCCATTTTGCCCCAGCATTGCACTGGGTGCTGAAGTTCAGCTTATTTTTCAGTATGATCCTGACAATCCTTTTCAGAGTCACTGTTTTCCAGGATAGACTCTGCAAATACCATCTGTATTCCTTTTTCATAAATCTAAGGGTTCTCTGCTTGCTCTGTTTGAATGGGCCCACTGTTATTCAGTACATTTGTTATCAGTATGAGATAGCTTGGACTCCAACAGATTATCATCTACTAAAATGACAGCAATTCCAACTGCCTGAGCTCTTGGAAGGAACTCTGAAATAGGAAAAGGTTACATCCCTTACAACACTTTTCATCAGTTCAGATAGGCATGACAAGTCAACTTGATGCACTTAAAAAAAAAAAATATATATATATAAATTGTAAACCGAAAAGATAATTTTTTTTCCCCCATATGCATAAAAACCAAACAAACAAAACCCAAAAAAACACAGCACACATCACTAGCCAGCAAAGTTGTCTCAGAGTGGTATTAAAAGCCTGCCTGGTTTTGGCAAAAGATGTATATATACAGTTTTCCAATTTTTCTCTTTCATTTTAATTCTTGTCCTACTGTTTAGCTTTCAAAAAACACTACAGTAGCAACTAAGCTATTTGATAAGCAAGAAGACATCTACACCCATTATGAGTGGTGAGCTTCAGCAGAGACACCACTGCAAGTCATGTCTTCCTATACACTGGAGGAGATGCAAATACATACATTTTCTACTCAGCCCAAATGTACAATGCTAACAAATTCAAGGATATCAATACAGATGATTAATACAGGTCAACTCTTACAGGTAATTACTTGAAGAAGAATTCAAGGCATAAAAATAAAATATTAGTAAGTCAGCTCTCCCCAGTGTACCCTTTTACAGCTTCTAGGTACCATAGTTCAAACCCTGTCTCCAATTTTGGAACCACATTACAGAACTGCATTGTGAGAGAATTCCATATGAAAAGCTGTAAATTGAGTATGTGTTATGGAAGCCACGTTCC
>NW_010291808.1:15987-27257 GCF_000700745.2 Antrostomus carolinensis | reverse complement strand
GAGGAAGCAGAAGACAGAAGTTGGGAGTGGAAACCGCAAGTGACTTTGCATTATCTTCCCAAAATCAGATTGAAGAGCATCCATGTGTTCCTGATGGCTCTTATATTGGCAACTGCAAAGAGCACTGTCACTGTGCCAGCTCTACTCTGACCAGAGTGGTACATTGTAAAAGGAAATATGTCAGCTGGAAGAATTCACTTGTCTTCAGCCACTTCTATAACACAAATTTCTAAACGTTTCAGACTAGAGTCCAGACCCAATTCCAAATTAATCTAATCTGCTCAGCAGCCCCACTGCTTCTAAAGGAAAATTGAAATACATAGAAAATAGCGTACATGAAGACAAACTGTACCCTCTTTTGTTCAAATTACTCTTCAAGTGAATGTCAAAGTTCTTACTTACATAGCAAAAGCAATCCCAGAATTTATTAAGGAATTGGGGGTATTTATGTAGACTCAAAATAATGATCCATTCTATGAAGTATTTCACAGATGCCTGATTGTTACTAAATCCAGCCTGGAAAATTTTGTCAAGGGTTCCACACAAAAAATTCTGAGAAAACAAAATCAGATAATAATTTGGTATATTGCTAGAGTTATTTCCATTTAAAAAAATCTAAATAGAAGAACATTCTCAGCTTTATCACAATATTAGAAATATTTTTAATACTCAAATGAAAACATTTTAAAAGTATTTAATTTCTGTATTATACTTTTCAAATATTTTATCTTGAAGCAGCATTAAACTAAATTTTCTCTATTTCCTGAGTGTTCATAAAGTAGCAAAATTTTTACTGAATGAAAAGTTTCACATCAGACAGTCAGTACAGAGTTTTAGCTAGCTTTAAGAGGAACAATCTAGTCTCCTATAATTCACAAATCCAAGAACCAGTGTTCAGTGGCCTCCAGAAATGCATCATAAATCTGTGACTTTAGACTGAAACTACACAAAACGTCTACATCAGCCACAGAGATTACGTGCCTTTCATACCCTGCTGTAATATAACACAAGCAGTTTGCATGACACCAAATTATTCTTGAAAGTAGGTATTTATTTAAGAATCCATAGTGAAAAGCAATACCTGATCAAACTTTGGAAGAAGAACTAAGAGTATCTGCCATACCCGGTTTTTAATTCTATGCTGTAAAGAGTTTGCATAATAGCGTGTTCTAGATCTGGATACCAGTTCATCCTAAAAGCAAATTAAAAGGTTTATTACTTATTCTTCCTTTAAAATTGAATACATGGAAATATACTTCACTGTACTAGGAAAGCAGCATCTACTGCACAGCTACTGTTAGCCTTAAATATAAAGTTAGGAAAAATATATTAATTTCATTTACTTAGAATTAATTTTTAAAGCTTGTTCAGAAGTGTGGAAATTTGAAAAAAATATACAATTCCACTTAGTATTTATACCTTAGAGCACAAAAATGTTAGATACTAATACTCAGCAGAAAGTTGAAGAATTTACAGCATCTACTGTATACAAACAATTAAAGAAGTACTACATAATATGAAGCATGAAGACTCAAGCTGTCATTTAGTTACATAAGAACTAAAAATCCTAAGAGATGAATATATAAAAACATTTCTACTTTAATGTCTACATTTAAAATATGGGTTTAAAAATGGGTTTAGTCATACTCTCAATTAGATCGGCTTGTAACTACAGCTCTAGTTTTGAGACAGAAATTTATATTCTGCAATAAGATGTTTACATGAAAGAAAATAGATGAGAAACAGCTTTAAAAAAATTTGAAATTCATGTTCTCATATAGCTTGGATTCTTTCCATACATACTATATTTTGGCCTTCAAAATAGATGACACTACTGGGGAGGGACTTTTCATAAGGGCAGTTGATGAAAGAAAAAGGGGAAATGGGTTTAAGCTGAAAGAGGGCAGGTTTAGATTAGATATGAGGAAGTTCTTCACTGTGAGGGTGGTCAGACACTGGAACAGGTTGCCCAGAGAAGCTGTGGCTGTCCCCTCCCTGACGTGTTCAAGGCCAGGTTGGATGAGGCTTTGAGCAGCCTGGTCTAGTGGGGGGTGTCCCTGCTCATGGCAGGGGGGATGGAACTAGGTGATCTTTAAGGTCCCTTCCAACCCAAACCATTCTACGATTCTATGACACCCAAAACTATTTCCTTAACTTTTTAAAAAATAAAATTATTTGGTGACCCAAGTCCTGTATTAAAATGCAAATACACTTTCTTTTTACATGTTTACGTTTCATATTTAAGCAAGTAAATAAGTAAGTTTTAAAGCTCAGTTTTCCCATTTGATCAATCTTACAACACAAACTTTAACCATTTTTTTCCAGTAGTTAATTGTCAGCAATTGAAGACCACCCATTTCTCGTTCTTTACACAAAAGCATAATTCTATAGTACCAGAATGCATGGGTAATGTTCTAATACCAGCTGTAGGAATCTGCCACTGATATTACACTAGTGCAAATGCATAAGCAGCTATGATATAAATGAAAATCAGACCCCAATCTGCTTCATCAATCCTATTTATAAAGGTCTTCTAAGGAGACAACAGTGCTCTCAATTCAAAAGGTAGTCTGCAATTGTTAAAGTGAAATGTGGTACTTCAAAATGCAGCCTTGAAGGAATATTCTTAATGGAACAATGGTTACAATTTGGATAACGTTCTGTGAAGTTAGGAAATCCACTAAAAAGAGAGAAATAAACTCAAAAGATAATTTTTGCTGTTTTGGTTTGGCTGAACTAACTCCTGTCTCAACTAAAAAACCCCCAAAACCCCACCCAAACAAACAATTAAAAAAAGGTATATTACTGGGCAAATCTAGACAGGTTATACAAGCAACTGTAAATACATCCTGTCAACTGTAAATACTTTGCATTTTAATAATGGTACTAATATTACATTTATAAAGCAAGAGAAATTAAGTTTACTTTATCAAGTAGTTTGATGAAAATATCTTCCATAAATGTCTTATGCAAGAGATGTGATCCATCCAACGAGCAGAGAAATTTAATAGCACAAACCCGAACGTAGTGATCATCTCGATTTGTACTGTAAAACATTAATTAAAATACAATATACTCTGTTTGTTCAGACACAAAGATAATTTCTAAATTATAAAAAAAGCATCAAATATAATCTTGAACATAAGGCCATCAAGTTGTCTGCAGTGAGACAATATGCAAATACCCAGAAGCAGAATTTTATGGGCTTTTCATCATTGCTTATGAAGAAAACTAGTGAGTTCCAAATAACCTGCCCCTGTTTCTATCTACAGGTCTTTAATATCATCTAAGAGTTTAAAATAATTTTCTAAAAAAATAGCTGCACCATTAAATGTTTTTGTAAACTGTAATCTTAAAACAACTAATTTATGCTTACAGCTTTGGTCAAATATTCTAGTCCAAAACAACAGTGGATTCCTATTAGTTACCCAGGGACATCTGGAATAATTAATGCCAAGAGCAGAATTAACTACATTACAGGTAACAAAACATTACACAGCTGTGGACTGTCACAACCAGACATTTGGAAACCAAGAAGCTCTTGGGAGAAAATACAGGAGTATTGAACTGTAAGTGCTACTAGATTTTTAGAAACTTGTGTTTTAGCACCTCCTAGCACTTCCCAAAGCACTCTGTTAGACTGTTTCTCTAAATTTCTTTCACTGAGTAAAGGTGGGAGTTAAGCTACAAAAAAGGTTCAATAATCTAGTAGCTGATGTCCCCGTTTCAAATATTGGAGACAGAACTGACTGCCAGTATGCAAGCTAACAAGGCCTACCTACAACCAATGTCAAAAAGCCAAGCTCCAAATCTGGCCACACTGAAGTCTGAGTTTCTTAACTGTCTCATCTACAATGATGAGCACTCAGTAAAAGTATTAATCTTTTTCAATCTTAAAAGCACTCCTAAAAGTATTAATCTTATGAGGTGAAACAATGAGGAGGGAGGTAGTTCAGTTCAATTCAGGTTAACAAATGGGATATATTTTCCTGAAAATATTTAACATTTTTCTACATTTTGTATTTGAATTACGAATGTAATGTCATGCATACCCCTTTTACCAATATTTAAGAAGGTTATGAGTATAGTCATAAGAAGCTGACTTCAGAAACAGCACCTTTCCTATTGTAGCATCAATCACAATGAAGATAATTCAGACCAAATATTGTAATATGTATTCTCAAAATCATTACCTTTCTGTAACAACATTTGCTGCACATTTTTCTCCAAGATTTTCTATGAAAGCATGCACATCCTGTATAAGTCTTCACAGATGAAAGAAGACAAAGCAACAAAATTAGCAGAACAGCATACAAAATTATTTCAACAATTATCTCAAAAGTTTAAGAGAAAAAAGTGCATAAAATTTTAACAAATATAATCACAAAGTTGTTTTCTTTTTAATACCTTTGATCTCTCCTAAATACAGTTCCAAAGACACAAGCCTCAGTGATAAGTTCACAATAATTTCCAGCATTTAAGAAAGCATTTGTCAAGGCACTTCTCTCATCAACAGTAGGAAATATCCAAGACTGACAACAATGACTAAGGACTACATTGAAGACTCCAGTCTTTGTGGTGGACATATCTATGAGCTTGAAAATTATCTGAAAGGAAGAAGAAATAAAAGATTCAAAATCTAGTTTTCAGAAGTGCTAGAATTATTAGAATAATAGTGCAGGGACAGCTATTTTAGAAGGTCTGATCTCCTCCTGCATCCTAGACCTGCTCAGGTTAATGCTGTCTTCAATCTATTTACAATTCCCTGACTCTAATGGCAGGTGAACGGGCAACAACTGGCCCAGTACATGTTAACAAAAGCTAGAACTGACCTGCGTTTAAATAGATATAACATCAGATACTTTACATGCATCTCCTGACAACTGGAACAAATGTACCTGGGCTTACTTCAGTGAATGTTTTTAAGCAGTCCTTACTAATTCAGAAAAAAAATTAAACATTGAGCAAAATTTCTTCCATAGGTAGCCGTATGACTAATTATCTTCTTTAATAAGGACTAAATTCATGTTGAAGTTAAAGTTTGTCTTTGAATCAAAGTGGAAAAGTGTCTTTCAAGTGGAAAAGTACCATTTACTTTTTTTTTTTTTTTAAGAGGGAATTTTTAAGATACATGAAAAGGCTATCTAGAACTTATCCAAAAAGGAGAAAACCAAGAAAAACAGCCCCTTCATTAGGCTAAGTGCAAGAGTAACCTTACTTAGGTAAAAAGTAAATTTTTTCCTAAGAAATTGCAAACATTTGTGAAAGTACAAGGAGATTCAGAATGAACAACAAATTTCTTTTCAGACAACATAAATTACAGCTGTCCATGAGAATGGGCTTCCAGAAGGTGTGACAGCTCTTACAAGGTTTCTTCTCTTCCCTGCTCTGAAATTATACTTTTGATAATGTGACAATTCTTTGACAGTAACTCTGTTTCTATAAAGAAATTAATTCTGAATTGCTAAGAATTAAATCACCAAGAAGCTCATGAAGAGTCTATATGGAAATACTGGAATGCACTCTCAAGAAACACTTTTCGGAAAAAAAAGCCAAAACAAAAAACCACAACACCCTAGAAACATTTGGCCTTTTTTTACAAAGAATTTGAACTTTTCTTTTAGTGCAAAGACAAGCATTGTAACGTTCCTAATAATTCCAGAATTGAACAATTGTGTTTCACCTGAGGAGAAACAGCATAACTTTTACTACACACTTCTGAAAAACCTGGAATGTTTTTCAATTGTTTCATTAATATAGTAAAAGTTCAGCTCAATCAAAATAATAAATTTAAGAAACTTAGGTTCTAGCACAATTAACATTTGAGTAAAGTCAGTAAGAAAAAGGAAAATAGCAGCAGAAGAAATGAAGCCTAAGAACACAGCGCTCTGGGCACCCCTGCGAAAGCCTTTCTTGATTTTACCACAGCAATATTCCCTTTCTTGGCTCAAAAATACCCCTTTGTTCCACCCCTTTCAACTATTATTAAAAAGACAGACTGCACTGTGGTAGACAAAAGTAAAATTATGTTTCTCTGACAAGTCAGTATCAGGCAGTTCTATTTTTTCTTTCTTTTTAGCTAAAACTACATAGCCATTGCAAAAGGGATCAATGGCAATAGAGACTGCCAAGGAGTGGGATAAGAATATACATAAGTAGACACTTGCTTGGGAACTTTATCTTCATTTTCTTATGAAGGGGCAGAAGGTGGCTCGACCAGATGCCCTTTGTTGAGAATACGAGACCTTCGTTACCTCCTTGATGCCTGCTGTCATGGTATGTCCCACTGCAGACAATGGGATAGCTGTCACATAGACTCGAGACTCTCAACACAGGCAAAATACACCTTACATAATGCTTGAAATACAAATGCTGAAGTTAAGACAGTAGTTCTAAGAATTTAAACAAATTTTAAGATCAAAGAAAAATAAAAACCTAACAATAGCTCATCAATTACTATAGCACTGAGCATGCAATTAGCTATTACAGATATTCATTAAAAGTAAAAGCTAACAGATTCCTAGAACTGAAGAGATATTTTGCCACCTCTTGTTTTGGCTTGGGTGCAAAGCATTATCTCCTGATTAAAATACATGACAGTAACATACATCTGAAGCAAGTTTTCAAAAAGAACAACGATGAAAAAAAACCAGACTCTATTTTAAGATACTTATGGCTAATATGGAGATATCACAACAACTTTAAATTGCTAGGAAGTGTCCATTTTTCTATATTTTATTAAAAAAATAATTTTGGAGTGTCTGGGCTGAAAATAAAGCTGAGATATTTGCTATAATTTGCAGTTGCAAGTGTGACACCAGGAAGGAGATACTTAGGTGACTTCAAAGCAAAACTGCAACCCATCCTACTATGATTTCTGTGCTAAGCACAAAGCAGCACCTAAAACCATAAGCCTGCACATAATCTAAGCATACATATATACCGGTAACCAATTTATAATGTATTACTACTCTAGTAGAAGTCTTGCAGTCACTGTGGACTGATCTGCACAAATATTTACTTGATGCTCAGAGGCTAACAAAGCAAACAACCCAGGAAAAATTATTTAGAAAAGAAATAGTAAATGAGTTTCCAGTGTGTAAAGCCGAGGTGAACCAATATCCCAGCACTGAATGTAGCTTTAGTGATTCTGAGTACAGGAAGTTGCATTCATCTTACAAAAAGAGTAAAAATTTTTCTTTTCTCTTCTTAAATATGGAGGCAGCTCTAATATGCAGTATTAAACTGAACTCTAAGATAACCATGAGTTTTATATTTTCTGCACCTGGACACTCAGAGAAAAAAAAAAAAGGCCTTTAAAAAAGAAGTTTACTCATTCAATAGCTTCTATTAAAGTTTTGAACAGTTCTAACTTTTAATTTAAGAAAGTATTTTCACAAAGACTACATTAGAAAAAAGCATAATTTTTCCAGACTACTAACAGTTTGTCACAGTTCAGGTGGCAAATCCTGAACTGGCAAATTCAAGAGGAAGTGGATAACAAAAATAAAATATAGACAAAAAAAATCTTGTTTTGCTGAATTTGGAAGATATTGAACAGTCTGAAAATCAAAGAAACAGTACTTTTCATTTTCTATGTTACAGAAACAAACAATACATTTGTTTATCCTCAACCTAATTCCCAGATATTTTGTCTTAACGCTATCAAACTGGTACCTTTTTGGAAATGAAAAATTCATCACAATAGCTAAAGGGAAAAATACATTTTTAGATCCAGACAAAATTTATGTTCATTTCCCAAAGAAGAATTCTTAAACTGACCTCTTTTATTTTGGCATATGCTTGACCCTTTGCACTTGCAGCAACAGCTAGAACCTCAGTATCAAAGACGAACTGAACAAAAGCTTTTAGATTAGACCAAAATATTAGCTGTGTGTTGCTCAAAGAGGATATAATTTTCCAAGCCAAATCAAATGCTTCTATGCAGAGAGACTCTGCTGAGTCCAGAAGCTGAAAACAAAGAGAAGAAAGTGTTACATTTGACAAAAAACAGCCCCAAAACTATTAATATCGTGCAGTTGTTTTACCTTGGGAACAAAGACTTTCATGCAGTTGAACACGGGTAAAACTTGGTCTGAAGGAAGAATAGTTAGGGTTTCTAATGCAGACTCTAGAAGTTTTCTTGACCTTTCAACTGTAGCTAATGACATCTCTGAAGTTTCTTCATACTCTTGAGCCAGTGCTGGAAATGACTTTAAAATGAAATGAAGGCAAATCCACTGGTCACGAACATAGCGTGCAACAATTTTCCCCCATCCTTGAGTTGCTGTTTCTTCACACAAGCTGTAAGGAGAATATTATTTTTAAATATATATTGTATTAACTTATCCTGCACATTCCTACTCCACCAGGAACAACTTAAATGTACAAACTCACTGTACTTCTTCAGGATACTAAAATGTACACACGTTAAAGGGGAGACTGGACAAGTTCACGGAAGAGAAATCTAAAAATGAAGTTTTTTAAACACAGGAAAATGAGTTCTGGGCTCAAGCAGCTTCATTAGTCATAACACCTGGGAGAGTATTCAGTAGAAACACTACTGTAGGCTGGTCACTCTTTCTTTTGTTAATCACGTACTTGGGTTTTGGCCCTTAGGCTTATTCTGGGCTTCCCTTCCCCAACAGCAAATAACTTCCATTTAAGCTGGCCTGCCTACATGCTATGGCTTTGTGCAGTCTATATACATTTAAACTGTCATAAGGATAAGCAATATTCAAAGCTAGCTTTGGCTTCACAGCACTAGAGGACTGAGCAAAAGAATCTTTGGTCTGATTAATTATGGTTGCTTTAATGTTTCGAATGTTAAGACAAAAAAGCAACTGAATGAATAGCTTGTGTTCAAAATTCTTCATTTTTATCTTGGCAAAAAGTTAGCAAAGAAAAGAACAGAAAAAGCCAACATCTTAATCACTGCTCCAGCCTAATCAAATTTATTCTGGAGAATTACTGAAGCTATAGCACAGACATACCTACTTTTTTCTTCAATATAAGATGGCTTCTTTAATACTTCGTTGAATTGAGAGAAGGAAATAAATCTCTTCAGAGCATCCACAGAAGGCAGAGATTCAAGGTGTGCTTCAGGTTTCCGATCCATTATCTCACAAACCACTGTCAGTGAAGCCATGCTAGCCACTTTTTTAATTTGTTCTTTAAGCTTCGGCTCCTAATTAAAACCAAAACACACACCGATTTCTTCTAATTCGGTATTACCTCAGACACCACAAGGTAGCAACTCAGAATCCTCCTGCTTCCTTATTTTCTTTTCTTATGCAACACATTGCTTTGCTTGGCTGGGTCAGTACAATCAATCACAAGTTGCAAGCACTGAAAAAAGTATAAAACTTGCAAATTACAGTCACTTGCTCATTAAGTGCAGGTGCTTAGCTCGACTCTGATGGAACACTTCTATCTTGCCACGTAGCAGTTTATTTATATTGCTAGATGGCAATAAGAATAAAAGGTGTGGGTCCATATAGTCAGAAACTCAGTGCAAAAAGACAGTTGAAATTTGGAATATGACATGTTAACTGCTCCAAGAGGCTAAAAGGTCACAACACCTACTATTATTTTGTGTGATAAATGCATTTCTAAGAGGCATTAAAAAAAGTCTCAATAAAAAAATGTCAATAAGCACATAGTTCCTTAATAGTATTAAAAGCTCAATGTTATTTAAATATCTTCAAGTTACTTTCAGTTGTCTAGAGCACAGAAAGTTTATTTTTCTCATCTGTAATTACTCAGCATTTTCTTTTTTCTTCTTAGACTGAAGTTGTAGTAAATGTACAACTGAAGAAATCATCATGAAAATATAATTCCACTGAATTAAAAAAAAAGTTGATAGAGGCTTCCAGTGAACACTAAGTCTGAACCATAAAATATTTACTTTGTAACTACTGGAATAAGTACGTAATTCACATAACCAAAGGAAAAAAAAATAATTACGTCTTGCTCTCTGTTTCTATAGAAAAGTAAACCTAGCAAATCAAATACTTATGATCTTTTTAATGTGTTATTAACTGTCCTTGATCAATAATTCAACTCAGAAAATACCAAAGATTATACTGCCCAATAAATCCTAATTAAATCTACTTTTGTAGAAGTTATTAATGTTTCTTTACCTTTTGGAAAAAATCTCTCAGATATACTAGCCTAATACATACAACTATGGGACAATGAACATAACTGTAAGAAAAAGCCAAAGCAATGCCAGGTTCTGGAATTTATTTTTCTCTCTATGTTCCAGCTTGGAAATTCAACAGATTATTAACACAAAAGGCATTTTCCTTTAACAGTAACTTCCTCAGTAAGATTGGTTCATATTTGAGGAAAAAGCTTTTGAGTGCACAGTCTGTTATTACAAATAAAGTTTTACTTCAGCTACACAGACTTCTACAAAATACAATATAAGTAAACAAAAGTACTAAAAATCTTAGCTACAAATATTCTACAGTAACTTTACATTGCCAACTGAAAACACATAGTTTTTAGGGAATATATACACACATACATATTCACATAAACTTTACACACATAAATATTCATATAAACGTTTTATTTTATATTTTATATATTTCTATTAATACTTATAATAAACTATAATATAAATAAAATATTTGTACATTAAGTTGTATTTATAGTATGTTTATATAATTATTTCTACATAACCTAAATATTATATAAACATTAATATACAATATTTATTTTAAATAATATTTACTGGTTTGTTTTACATTAATATTTACTGTTATAAATAATGTTAAATTACCTCTTCACAATTTCTCTCCTGAAGATTACTAATAGATGCATTTGTCAGGGACAAAATGAAATTCTTGATAAATGGTACTTTCTTCCAGCTGACTTGCAAGCACAAATTCACTATCTCTGGAATTAAAGCCAAATATAGATCACAACGATCCAGATCACCAACCTAAAAATGAGGAAATAAAGGTAAACTGAAGCATTAAAAGGAAGAAAATTACACTGAAAAGAAAGAAAACTAACAGTAACAATGATAGCAGAAGGAAAACAACAGTAGTCTTGCAGCTGAACAACCTTTTCTTTAATTTCTGGAGGTTTTGGAATTTTTAAAATTATTTTAAAAATCTTTTAATCTTACAGGTTCTTTTAGTTTTAGGGTTCTGGAGCATGCCTTAAAAAAAAAGACAGTGTGAAATTTTGAAAGGAATCTCTACTTCTTTTAATTGGCAAGTTTACCTAACTCCCCTTCCTGGGCCCAAAGGAATGCC
>NW_010291808.1:0-15970 GCF_000700745.2 Antrostomus carolinensis | reverse complement strand
AATCACCTGAGCTAGAAGCCGTGTTCAAAGCCAACTCAGTTACTGGAAGATGGCACAGCACTGCACCCTGTACAGACGCAGTGGTGCACCTTGCACTTGGTCCCCAACTACACTTTATCTCGTGGCTGTATCTTGCTTATTTTATGGCTTTTTATTCTCCTCTTGTATTCAGTTTTCTCCACCTATCATAAAAAACCACCCCCACATAAAGCCATGCACTCAAGGAACCACACGAAAAAAGAACTCTTCCTTCTTTAGTTTTGATAGAAAATACCCCTTTGAGTTTTTCACTTACACTCAGAAGCCGTTCTCCTGATCCGACCCTAACTTTTGCTTTAATGCAGGGCCTCTTTCCACATTGGTCCTCCAACACACTCACGTTTTGGGGACTGTCCAGTATCAGATTTATGTTCTTTCCCTGCATTTCCCCTTCAATTTGTACTTTCTATACAGTTTCTTAGAAAGTACCTTACAGCCCCATGCTCCTCTCCACATTTCCACCCCTGCAGAAGCGCATGCTTTCCAGTCCCCTGCAACTTACAGACTTTCTTCACTCTCTCAAACGCAAGAACCAGATTTGGCCTCTGTTCATTATCAGTTCTGCACACTTGCCCATATAACTTTTCTCGCCTAAACTGGTTTTCTTTTCTAAACTCACTCTTCACTAAATAATTCCAAAAATGCCACTTTACATTTTGTCCATCTCCTCATTATAGTTGCCTCTTCCCTTTCCAATCCTTCTCATCTTAGATTAGGGGCCTGGAGCATCTGCCTTACGAGGAGAGGCTGAGAGAGCTGGGACTCTTCAGCCTGGAGAAGAGAAGATTGAGAGGGGACCTTATCAGTGTCTATAAATATCTAAAATGTGGGGGCCAAATGGATGGGGCCGGGCTCTTTTTGTTGGTGGCTGGTGACAGGACAAGGGGCAATGGGCAAAAACTGGAACACCGGAAGTTCCAGACAAACTTAAGGAAAAAGTGAGGGTGACAGAGCACTGGAACAGGCTGCCCAGAGAGGTTGTGGAGTCTCCTTCTCTGGAGATGTTCAAAACCCATCTGGACGCTTTCCTGTGGAACCTGTTGTAGGGAACCTGCTTTGTCAGGGTGGTTGGACTAGATGATCTCCTAAGGTCCCTTTCAACCCCTACCATTCTGTGATTCTGTGATCTTCTCCCTTCTTCCCAACAGTCTATCCAAATACAGTCCAATAAATTAACAATCGTCAAAGGTTTCTTTGGGGTATAAACTTAAACACTAGCCACAGCAAAGAGCAAACAGTGGAAGGTAGTAAATAAAGGTGTTAACCAGGTTGAGCACTAAAAATCTGCAAACTCCACACATCCTACGTCCAGAACTGTACTAGCAGCTACGGTACAGTATGATATGATACTCAGGATTTCTTAGTATACGATTTATTTAGATTTGAGAAGAAACAAGGAATACAGACTACAGACACTAAACACTACTTGTCACAACATCTTTTTTTTGTCGTATTCTTACTGTGCCCACTCAAAAAGAAGTTAACAGAAGTGTTTCTGTGCAAATTGACTTTAAGCATTTAAAGATCTGATATGAAAATTAGGAACACCGGTAAATCAAATTAACAAGCAAAACCACACCAAAAGATGTCTCAATAATTACTTACTGTGCTTAACTCATTTGTAGTAAGTCGTCGGAGAATAAATTCAAGAATACTCTCCACAGGTGTCATTAGAGATTTCCAAATGAAAAACAATACCCTATCTGTGTGAAGAGAAAAAAATAAATGTATTAACATACAGAAATACACTTTCCTTAAGAAATTTATTATATTATGCAGATTAAATGAAGTCATAGACTCAGAGTTATACAGCAATAAGTATTCAAATACCTAAGAATACCTTAAAACACCTCTGTACTCTTTAGCAGTGTAAGCCATAGAGCTGAAATAAACTAACAAGATTATATTCTTTATTGAGATCTATCATGAATTAATGAATCAAAAATCACACAAAATAAGAAGACCAAAGCATAATTTCCAACTTTGAATGCACACTTTTGTCCTATCCCTAACCTTCTGCACAAACAGCTTACTAATGGAGTTACTTTTTAATAAAGAACAAAAGTTTACATAAGTTTCCAGCAATTATTGTGAGATAAAAGTAGTTATCCATTTCTAATATGTACAGAAGTGAAAAATGATTTTTGGTTGGGATTTTTTTTTTTTTCTCTGTTTAGAAATCGGCTTCGGATATAATCTTACAGGATTTCAGTCCTGGCTTAACAATGTAAACAAAAATGCAACATTATAACACAAACTGTAATATTTTCTCTAAGAAAAGGCTAGGCTACAAAGTATACCACATGTGCACAGTATTTCACAAATGAAGAGAAACAAGTTTATTACAAAAGGGAAGTAGGTCACTCTGGTAAAATATTTAACCAGGAGCACACTTCAATCTATACTTCAGGGGTAAGGGCCAGCTGAAAGCCAAAGAAATAACATATCAATATGAAAACAGAGTTAAAATATTTTGCATGACCATGTTGTTCTAAAAATATCAGTCATTAGCTTCAGTATTTAGGAAGAGTCACCCAGAGGTTATAGCTGCTGGTTTCTTCTGGAGCTGACTCCAAGTTACATTTCATACAGTGAAATTATTATGAAATGGAAGACCTTTGAAAGGTAGAAATATAAAGGGATGTATTTCCAAAAGTTCCAAATCTATATTGTACTTACTTTAAATGTTTTCTATTAAAATGGCTCATTGGACTGCATTTCTAATGCTTGTTTAGAACAAACAGTTTAACTATTTCAGATTATTATCACATTTCATCATATGTCTCAAATCACTAAAACATCTTCTGTATTTAAAATTCAGAAATTCTTCAGGTAAACATGTAAGACAATAAAATCCAATTCAGTACCAGAGGGTCTGTAAAGCTATGAAAAAATAATTAGGAAAAGCTTACTGTTCAAAACAGTGAAGTCTAACAACAGTACAGACAGCAAAACCTGCAGAAGAACGCTGCTGCTTTCAGCATGCACTGCAGACTTGTCTATCCCCATTAAAGTACTCTTAAACAAAACACTTCCCACTTGTTCTTATTTTTGTTTTACAAGCTTAAATTCCTTTCTTCTTCCCTCCTATTTTATTATTTTCCATTTGACAGAAAGGACTTTTCACCTTCTGTTTAATCAACACAGAAACAAAACATTCTGTATTTTACAGCATTACTCTTCTGTCCCTCAAAACAGCCAATTCACAGCTGTGGAAACAAGAGTTATTGCTTGGCTCTCCTGTGCAGGAGTCAGGAGCACAAAAACATTGTAGGAAACAACATAAGAAGATTAATCCTTGTTTAACTTAACACAAAAAGACGTAATATTAAAAGTTAAATTCTGAAAGCCTCTTGAAAGACTCTACTGACAATGAGCTGGACTGGACTGGGGGTGTTCAAAAGGACAGAGACACTGCGATGCTCAGCCCTGCCGTGCCTCAAGAGCTCTGTTAGCAGAACTTAAATGTTAAGTGAGGTATCAAAATTCTCAAGGCAGGAGCGACTGATGATACATTTCCATCAGCAAGCACACTGGCACGTAGAGAAATTATTTACGGAGTGAAATACTTGATACTAAAAAATTAACACGCACTCGCATGTGTCTTGGAGGGTTCTGCTTCAGGCTTGCTCTAGCCTGGTGCTGTGGACTGGCAGTTGGGGCCCATCTTCCAGTTTAGTTTCACCTGAAGGAATCCACTCCAGCAGTCAGAGACCACCCCACAATATGAACTCTAACAGTCAGCATAATTAGTGCGCAGTCAAACAGCTAAAATTCAAGAGGAGGGTGACTGTATAAAGCACTTTTTAAAATTATGTTAAGCATTTACTTCAGAGCTGTATTTAGACATCTTTATGAAACCTGGATGAACCTAAAAATTCTTTTTCATGTAAAAACCTAGATCTGTGACTCCTGCTCCAAAACTACTCTTGTATTTCATGTTATAAAAATACTGAAAAAAAAATCCCAAAACAATCTGGGGAAGCAGAAAACAAACGCCAAGATGTCTCTTGTTCAACATTCTTATTCATGAAAATAGAGCAGTTTTTCACTTGTTCTCAGGAAAAAAAAATTATATCTAGTCTGGTTACAAATTGATCAAGTTCTCAAAAAAGTAGTAAGGACTCCATAGCTTTTGTTCAGACTTTCCTGAAAGGTCTTACAAGTTAAAATGCACAGTCTGTGTGGGGCCAAAACTCACAGACAGTCACATCATCAGGCTTGTGCTTAAGGGGGCACTTCTTAACTGCCTTGTCTTTAACTAAGTCATATTGAAGCAAGTCAGTTAAGCATCCCTACTGAAACCATGGTCAATACTATGAAATCATCAGAGGCATCCTGTCTTTTGCAGTCTAAACAGCATTAGTTGAGACAAATGTATCTTAGTCAACCCGGAAAAGAGCATGTCTAGCAGGATCACTTCAGGCACTCAGGGAAGGCTCTGTCTGAACCTGGGGCAACTAAGCAGATTAGGCTGGGTTTCTGTACTAACTTCTTTTTTAAATGTCTTAATCATTTATGGAATCTATATGTTGGCAAAGAATAGGCCTATAAATATTTGTAATACAGTCACAGTCTCCAACTTTTAACTAACTGCTAACCTAATCCTAACAGGTAACAACAGCTTTCTCAGAGGGCTACCACATTCTCAATTCCCAGTCTTTGGGACACCTTCAGGAGAGCCCTGTAGGACTGGGCCCACAGCTCAGTTCGGTAGGAGATAAGCCAGACTGTCAACTTTTACATTTACCACTTCTAGGCTAGTAATAATTTGACAATATAGCCTTAAAACATTAAAAACCTTAGTTGTAGTTAGACTATAATTAATATAAGACACAGTATACTGAAGACATCACTAACCATCTTGTGTATTGGAACATTTTAACGAACGGGTCTGCAATAACTTCAAGAGAAGCTGTAGGCTTTTATCTGTTTTCAGTGTTGGTATGTAAGCATTACTGCCAAGTTTCATCAAGACATCCAGAAGAGGGTTCAAGAAAGTCTCTAGTTCAATCCATTCTATGTTGCTTTTTCCACTACACAAAAAACAGAAATTAAAAAGAAAGTCTTCTTCTGAGTATCTGCCTTAAGTGCTGAAGCAGTTATGGAAATAAATAGGACATAAGTTTCCGAGTCACTTAAGTATCTTTAGAAATATTACCCAGAATGTTTGCAGCAACAGTTTACAAGGTCTAAGGAATGATCAGGCTGACCAAAAGTCTAGGGAGAAAAACAGACAACTTCCTGACTTGATCAGGCTTCTACTGGATCCTTCAGCAGTAGGGGAGTTGAAAAAGAGAAATGTAAAACGAGATATTTCATACTTACCTGTATTTATTCCTCATCTGCTCCACGTCTGCAGCCAACAGAATGACTGTTGCAACCAGCTTAGCTTCAAACCAGTCGGGCATGCAGTTTTCTCCTGATTAAAAATATTTTAAGGTTTCCACAGTATTTAAAAAATACATTCATACTAATTTTTAAAACTTCCTGTTTTATAACTCATTAAAATAAATCAGTAGTATAACAACAATTCTTGCTAACAAGAACGTTATACTAATTTTTTGCAATCTTTTCTCTAGTTAATTTCAATTAATACTGCAGGACTGCATTTTATGAAGGAAATCAGGAATTAGAAAATAAAGTTCAAACTTAAGAACTGTAAATACCAGAGGTAGAATCTGAGGAGATAAAAATGTAAATAAATAAAAAGTTCTTCTAAAATTCAAAGGATTTTTCTAACTTTTGTTTAGATTATCTTCAAGAATCTTTTTATATCAATAAATATTTAACTTACTGTCAGATGCTGGTGCCTTAAGATACTCTCCCACAAGACTGCGTACATATTGACACAATGATGATGTCTCTTGACGTTCAAAATCGGACGTTATCAACTTTCTGAAGCATCTGTCATTCACTTGTAACCAACTGCAAAGCTAAGTTAAAACCAGTAATTGAACCATAACTGCCAGTTCTGTATTGCCATCACCAACATAACAGTTCACTAAAGCACTGTTAAAATTCACACTGTGGGAATTATTAATTGGAGCTACCTTGAGGCTTAACAGACTATTCCCCTCTAACTAATAAAGTAAAAGGAGAGGACTAAAAAAAAAAAATTATTGGTACCAATATAAGAAAAAACCTAACTCAAAATAAGCAAGACTGGCAAAAGGGCTTCCCATAGCCAAGTGTTACCTAAAGAGAGCTGCATTTTTTTTTTAATTATTATTTTTATGCCAAAAATCAACAGAATAGGATGAAACATACACCATACAGAACAAGAGGACCCTGCCAAAATCATTTATCATTATAATGCGGTACAACTAACCAAAGTTATGTCTATGTTGGCTCCAATATAACTTATATATAAAATGATTTCTTCTTTTTCATAGCATTTTGCATCTTGCAGAGATGTAAAACATGTACCTGTTGGAAATTTATAATTTACAATCTCATTCTACATGGCAGGCACATTTTTCCTTTGACATTACCCTGCTATTCCTGACAGTGCTGGGTTCAGCCAAACAACATGCAAATCAGAGGCAGCTGTTACGCAATTCTTCTGTCCCATATAGTGGGCCATTCAGAGAGTCTCAGGATCCATGTTATCTCAGACAGTAATTTCAGGACTAAGAGAATGGGGAAACATGCACCATACTAGCAGACTATCCCTCTAAACACAGGGTAAACTTATAAAATACTGTTCTTTCCCACCAAATGAAATTTTACAACAGAGTTGAGGGGAAATGAGAAGGAAGTAGCCAAAAAGGGAATATATATAATATACAGAATCTGTAGAATCCGATGAGCAAGACCACATTCAGCGGAGGATGACATAGCCACCAGGTATCCTTAATAAAAGTAGAGAGAAGCCCAAGTCGTGGCTCTATGGATTCCATAAGATGCCCTGCTTCGAACTCTCTCCATGAAGTCACCAACCATGCAGAAGCATGAGCATGGATAGATCGCCAATGGGGGAGATGACAGATACCAGTACAGGCTTAACAACAGCGATTTTAGTTCCTACAGTCTTGGCAAAGGACGCAGAAGACTAGGACCATGATGAACACACAGAAGTCTCTTACAGGACCAGTACTCAGGGACCAAAAGTCTGAGTAAGACCTGATTCTGATTTGCATTTCAAGATGGTTACACCAAACAGCTGCAATACCCAGATGAACTCTAGGAAACACAATGAACTGGGACACACAAGCTCTAAAGGAATTAAAAAACCCCTCTACCTCAAGAAGCTTTTCCTCCTGCAGAATTGAGAATTTCTGCATGAAGGAAGAAAGAGTCTTATTTTTCTCCCCACCCACTGTACCTTACTTTCAACCACCTCAGAATTCTTCCACTTTGAATCTGTTAAATAATTTGTTTGGAGCTAACATTAACACCTCTATAGTATTGGGAAAAAAAAAAATAATTAAAAAAAAATCACAGCTTTCAACTGATACTTAAATCCATTAGGACTCCACATCCAGAAATTCCAGAACGTACCAATGCAAAAGTAGGTAACTATTTAAGTACTAAATTAGCAATAATAAATCATGCACCTGTGGAGGTATTAAAAAAATGTTTGATGAACATAAAACCAGCTTCAGTTCTCACCTCTATCCATAACATAGTATCTCTTCGCAGGGACTCTTCGGGTCTAAGGGACAGAAGAAAGCTTGCAACTTCTGGGAGGGACACTTTGTCCTGAATAAATTCATCAAGATAGAATAGTTGTCAACATAATACACAACAGATGACATCTATATAACAACTCAAGAAGATTGCTGTCATACAGCAAAAGTTTCAGAAAAAGAAACTTTTCCTTTCCACGACACAGACTCATTTTTGCTTTTTGGGATCAACTTATCTTTACCAACACAATTTAATTTTCCAAAGTATTAAAAACTATCTCTGAAAGTTAATGAATGACTAGAAGAATAGTGCTAATCACTTATGAAAGAGAAAATTCTGCTCAGACAAATTTATAGCCATAACACACAACGTGGAAGACAGTCTACTTACCTAGAAAGCATGTTATAAGACAAACAAAACATGAATACTTTGACTACTGAATAATTAAGGTCTTGCTATTTCAGTATTAATGGTAGGTTTAGCATTCTAGTTATTATGAATACTTTTATTCTCTCAGATATTTCAGAAAAGTCCACTTATAGTTTTTATCTGTTAAAATCTGAATTTATACAGTGGATATCATAACAGGATACTATTTCTTAACTACTGCATGAAAAACCTACAAGAAAACATCAACTAATAAAAGGTAACCAAAAAAATATGTCTTATGAAAACCAGAAGTTAACAGAAGCATAGCCATACTTACATAGCAGCATTTTTTTAGTCACTAAAAAAATTGCAAATCCAGCAAAATCAGTTGTTCCATGTTGTATTTAGCAATTTTTTGAATATTGTTTACCCTGTCAAAGTGTTAGTGTATTTCTATTACACCAGAAAATAATAAAACCAACCAAAACCAAACTCACCACATCTGTCAAATGCATAGCTGTTTGAAGAAGATAGCACTGAGCAGCTCCACGCAACAAAATCTGATGTGTAACCATAGTACACTGGAGGACATCTCTGCAAAGAGGAAAAATACGCGCTACAGAAAACACACACTTGGTAAGTTTAAGCATTTTAATTTATTTGCTAATTATTAACCATTTTTAATATATTAGATTGTATTTAACAAACATTCTGCTAAGTATAATACAAGCCCTGCCTGATCAGACAGCATACACTCTGGAACCAAGACTACTGCTATATGTACTTTCAAAAACTGATATTAAAACTTGGATAAGCATATATCTGACAAGATGAGGGACACACAACATGCAAAACAAAGACAAAATGAAAGGAACAATGCCCATGATCACATCAGTTCAAACTGATAATTTAATATTTGCATTTCTATCTGTAACAAACATAGAAATAAAATGTTTGCCACCAAATTCTCACTCTAGCACACAACTGAAATAAACTTTCAATGTTCTTTTATCAGCAGAGGTGTGACTTCTTTTTTTTTTGCCTTTTTTGATAAATAACTTTCATCCACCACTTCAACCACCAGTAAGATTTTATTTCAAAGCTCAAATTTGATTAAACTGGAATAATTACTGATTTTTAGTGGCTCTAGAAAGAGAAAGCAGATACTTGGGAAACATCTCTGTGATTAAGGACAATATGCATACCAAGAACCTTTACCTAGCCTTTTATTTACAAGTCTTTCAGTTTTCAGTTTCGTGGGCTGTCCCCCGATACAGCCTGAACTGTCATTTAAACAAGGTTTTAATGTAACTAGAAGAAAAGGAAGAAGTTTGATATGTATCAGTTAGGGAGTATGGAAGACCAGGGAAAATGGATGCCAAAACAGAAGCAATGATAAAGGAATGAAATGCAAACCATTTTTTTTTCTTTTAAATCACACAGAGTTATAAATACATTGCTTCTTAAATTGTTTTCCTCTGCGAATTAGACATAAAGGAGAGAGAACCTTCCATTCCCACACACAACCATCACATCCTCCCAGCAGTAACAAACATGAATTAAGTCCTGTCTCTCCAGATGTTCAGCACATTTCTTTACAAGAATTCTTTTAAGAACACAATGCAGTGTATGTTTTACCTTAAAGCATGAAGTCCTTCAGTGCCCAGTACTTTACATGCAGGGATATGTGCCAGAGCCATAGAAAGAAACAAAATGGGAACAGCACACCAATGCCTACTTGTCATCTTCTGAATAAATTTTAACAGGAAACTACCTTAAAATAAAAGTAAACAAAACAAACAATCCAGAGTGATTTCTTGTTCTCCAATGCATTCAAATGAAACAGATCCCAGTAGGAGAGTGTTGTGATAAGTTCTGAAAACTAAATGAAACAATTTCCTAATTATTTCAATGAAAAGTACGTTCCAGAGAAGCTGGTCAGTAAGGTGATATGATGAGGAGATAATCAGAAATAAACCTAATTTTGGCTTTGATGATCTGTACTAATCACCATATTCAGCAACGGAATTGTAATTCTGATTGTTTCAACCAGTTTAATGGATGCTGGCAGCACTAAAGCAAGCCTCAACAAGACACCACAGTTACACCACGTAGAAGCAGGTCACCTAGTCTCACAGTTCCTACTCACAGACCCTCCATTTTTTGATAAGATACATGCCTTGGGACAGGGCAGAGAAATAGGGCATCTATGTCATTACAAACACATAAAAGTGTTTCCTACCACAATATGTACCTGTAGATACAGGATACTGAACAGAGCTGGTTCTACCCTTATTTAATCCAACTAGACCAGATACTAAATTCTAGTCTGTCAAAGGTTGCTCTTTCTTTTCAGCCTATACTAACACCAAAATTTGGAACAATCTTGGCAATCTTCCTCCATCCAATCTCACAATAAAAGAATCCTTTTTCAGCTCCTGCTTCAGCACTTCAGTTGGCTCTTTTGAATGCCTAACTACACAGGTTGTGACTAAAAAACCTCTGGCAGATAGGTTAACCAAACCCAAACCAAAACCAAGCAAACCCAAACAAAAAAACCCCACACTGAGACCCCCACCAAAACAAAGAAGAGGTCTAAAGTTTCTGCTCAGCGAAGTATTGTCTAGGCTGACAAACAAAGAAAAAGGAATCTGCAAATACTGTTCACCTTCAGAACTTGAGTTTGAATTTTTAATTTAAAAAAAAAAAAGTAAGTCTGCTTCAGTTTGCCCCTAAAACAATCTTGTAGTTTAATACTGCAGCATCCCTCAAATCCTCTGAAGACCTCTCTTTTCTATGTAAATTCCACTGCCACAAGGAGAACTACTTTTTTCTCTCGAGTAATGTAGAAAAATAGTGGTAAATGTTTATATGAGATATGGAAAACAGGTCCATAGTTCTGATTTGGTTCTTTTAAAAAAAAAAAAAAACAAACAACAACAAAACAAAACAGTGAAATTGAAACATACCTTTTTCTTCCTCTGGAAGGAGCATGAGATAAGTAGCCAAAAACTTCTGTAGCCTCATTCCCAAAGGAGGACAGGCTCCCATTAACTGACCTGGTGTCCTGTTGGGTTTTAAAACATCAAATACACAACTAGCATGTTAACAGCTGCAAGTAGGATTGCCCCTAAACAAAAAGAAAGTACAGTTCAGTGGTTAAATCACTGCAGAGACTGCTCCAGTGGGCTACAGGAATGGAGTGCATCAGCTTGCATCCTTCACTTAGCCCAGTATTCCAACAACACCCAGCAAACACACAGAAGATGGGGATGGTCACAGCACCATGACTCTCCCTGGCTACCTACAAGGACATGGTGGCAGCCCTCTCCAGCATTCAAGTGCAGCCTCAAGTCAAGTTATTCAGGACAGAGAGCATCTCACATTGAACCTACATTAAGGAATGGCACTGTCAGTTCAGCCCCATGCCCGCACCCACAGAATGACACAGGCCAACGGAGAGTGGGTTGCCAAGGCCCACTTGCCCAAGGACAAGATCAGTGGCACACAGTGGGGACGTGACCAGCCCAATTTGGAGAATAGTGAAGACAAATTACCCAAACAGGTGTGCTAGGGAGCAAGATTATAAAGTCAGTATAAAGAAAACTACTGACCAGCACAGAAGGTTTTAAGTAAACATGCAAGAAACACTCTGTGAGACCAACAGAGACAACTTGTGTCCTATCAGAAGTCTCAGGATCCTGGCTATCGAGGATTAGCATCAGACAGTCATGAGATTTTTCCGTTTTCTCTCACACAGCTTGACATTAACTGTAACAACTTTGCATATTCTTGGTATACTCAAAACATGCACCCTCCTCTACATAGGCCACCATGTTTCACCAGAAATATAGAAGCTAAGAGAGAAGACTATAAAGCATTGATCCAGCTCTAACATACACAGCAAAACACTCAGCACCTGCTTCAACACCTGACTTTCCATCAGTGCATGCCCATGCAAATCATACTGCAGCCAGCTGACTGAGATGAGAAACACATAACTGCTGTGAGAGCCCAGAGAGGTCACATTTGTCCTGTTGTTCTCTCCATACACCTAACACAAAGGACTGAATGCCATCAGCACATTGAATGCACAGCAACTTGCAACTCCTAAAATTTTTGTATGTTCTTTATGTATTCACAGCAAGGGAGGTAACCTCAATAGTCTCCTGTGAAAGAGTATTAATTTCTCAAAAGATAATCAGGCACTGTTGAAAAAACACTTCTGTCAGTTATGAACTGGCAACAATTAGAGCAGCCCCTTCTTCCTGTGTGGCAAGAAAATAATAAGATAAAAAAAATACTCAACTAAGTTATTCACTTATCATATCTCACTTCATTTCCAAATTAATATTTCAACACCAGGTATAAAATAGGACCTTGAGGCACCCCTATGTCACTACTACTAGGATAAAATTGAACACACTTCATCCCACTCACAGCTACTCACCTTTCCTGAAAAATTCTTTACCTGTCAGGGAGTTTAGCAACACCATTTGTTTACTAACGTGTTTTCCCTTATCCAAGATCTTACCCACATACTCAAACCATTATTATTAGAATACATTTCCAACAATCAATAAATTAAAAAAAATAAATAAATGTGGCTTACCTGCTATAGAGGGAACTTTCTGAAAGGGCATCCATTAATGGTCCAGTAACAAACTGATAAAAGGAAGCAAACAACAGCTAAATGTAGACTTGCAAGGCACTATTACATAGAGGCTAACTAACTAGACTTACTTCACCAGACTTTAGAAGGACAGGGTCAGAAATTAAGAGAACGCTCCTGCTAGTAGTAACTAGTAGGAGCAAAAATAAGAGTAAACTAAAGAGAAGAGGGACTAGGAGAATAAACAAGCAACACAATTTTTTTCACTAGATGCTTACACCTTTCACAATGCTCTGTGAAGTGTAAGCAATAAATCCTTTTGGGAAATGGATGGAGAAAAGATATTTAAATATGAAGTAAAAGAAACACTATGGGCCAAAGGGAGAAAGACTCAAGGTGTGTTTGAAAGTTGACTGGATTTCAAGTTAGTCATCAAGAGGCTGACTTCATTTGAGTCAATGAGAAATGTTAACCTCTGAGGGCAATGCTCCTTCTGTTAATGAGAGAAGGAAGAGGTAATAGTATGGTACAGATCACTCTTACTAAGGTGTAGGCTGGTTGGGGAGTCAACCTACATATGATACTAATTAAAAAAAATTAAGAACTTTAAACTGACAATATTTCTTCCCACATATGGAATATTTTGAAGTGTGGTTTCTAATGGGATACAGTAATATACTGATTACACAACAAAGACATTCACTTCCTGATAGGGTTATTTAGCAATGGATCTTCAAAAATCCATCCTTGAGTAGGAGACAATATGCACAGACTTGAAGACCAGGTTTATCCAAGAGTCTGTTCAATCAAATATTAATTTGTAATTTTGGAGAGGTTCAGGGGACTCTGAAAATCTGAAGCATCAATCACCCCTCTGAGAATTTAACTTCTGGTAACAAATCTCAATAAATTGAGAGCCAACTTTAATTAGAGAGCATTAGTTTGAAATATGGGAATGAACAACTGCACTCAAAAACACATTCTCTCTAGCGGGGCCATTTTTCAAGTAATTATGTATTTGACACCACTTACAAATATTGCTATCACTTGCACAGCTAAATAAGAGGGTATTTGTACAGAACGTGTCTAATTCCAACACTAGTGAGGCAATTAGTGTGAAGGCATATTACAAATTAGAACATCTGTTTGTTCTGGCAAGTAACAGTAACACCCTTACCTCCGAAAAACCAAGTGAATTTGGAAGATGCTTTGTTTCATAAAGCTCCAGAAAATGAAGAATGCCTTCCTTGGTCAGTGTTTTATTCTCACTCTCAAACATTCGTTTATAAATGCACATGTGCCATGATGGGTGAAACAACCAACAACCTGTCACAAAAGTAAATTCTTCTAAACTGACACAGAAATGACAGTGACACATTAACTTACTGACACACACAATATATTGGACATCACAGTCAATTCTCAGGATGTTGCAAAAAGGTGATTATAGGTATCAGATTTATAAAAATACCCTACTAAATCTCCAATTAAAAAAAAAAATCTCAACATGGCTTTCAAAACACCCTCTAAATTTTAGTAGTTACAAATTAAAATGACAAACAAGTGCAAAAACCACATCCTTTTTCCTGCAACTCTCCTCGTACAACACTGTACTCATCTGCAACACTTTCACATTAATAGTCTTCCTACCTTATAAATCTCTAACACCTTGCACTAATTAGATGTGCTCTGTTTTGCCCTACAGAAGATGACATAACATCCTTCAACATGTTGTCTCAGCACTCATTTTATATCTTCTCTCCCCACTTCCCATGAGTTGTTTTGGGTTTTTTTTCTCCTCCCTCTCTACAGAGCTGTGCAGGTGACCTGGCTCACATGACCCACCCCAAGAATCTCTGGCTTTTATTTTCACATTAGCTGAAGTAAAGCAAAATGTAGTGGGAAAGGACCATTTAGGTGGGTCTGCCGACAGAAAAAAATATTTCAAGACAACATAGTAAGCAATAAGCATATGCTAGGATATCTTCTTCTTGAAGCAGAGTGGCACTGCATGTGCATGCTTGCCAAGCAACCTATGCCTACATATATGCATATAGCAGACCCATAAAAACTGGAATAGCCACCCAAAAACCAGCTAATTTGAGAAACAAAATGTAACAAAAAGCTGCTACTAAAACAGCAGAGGGGGAAAAAAAGTGTGACTTAACTGCCTAATATTTAGGAGATGTTTCAGAAAAAGTTACGCCTTACCTTTTTCCCCAGATATAGCATGCTCATATAAACTGTTTAGTTTTGGCAATACGGGTTTTATGACATGGATCTGAAATACAAATTAGATGTAAGTAGTCAGTTTATATCTCATACCTAGGAACTGTCACTCATGGGCTAGAATTTACGATCAATAGCATTAGTATAATTGACAATATAACTGCATTTAAATAAACCTGCAATGCCTGTGCAACGGATCCCAGCACTTGGCATGTAACACTATCACAGTCTAGTACTGAAGAAAAACTGATGCTTCCATGCTACTGTATCATAAGAAAAATACTTCCTAATATCTGATCGCTCTATTCATCAAAACTATAATAAAACAGCACAAATCTCTAAAATTAAACATTTGGGTAAATATTATTTCTCTCAGTTACACGACAATTCAATACAAATAAAATAACTACAGAGATAGATAGTTACCACTAATAATTAACACCACAATACCACATCATTATGGAAGCCTCAAGTCAACAGGAATCTTTCTGCCAAGTACACTGGATGCCGAGTCAAACTCGGTAATTTTCATCCAAGGCCACAAGTGCTTTACCACACAGATGTAGTCCCCTCTGCTGAAACCAGGTTATTAAAGTTGCCAGAGCCTGATTTTCACTGAGAAACAGGTTACCCGTGACCTTGCAATGAGCTGCAATCCAGTTTTTCTTTCAACTCATTGCTTTAACAGGAATTATTTAAAGGATAGAGAAGAGTTCTGAACTTGCTCCAAATGAACTACACATGCTGCGTTTTAAATATTTAAAATTCGACATAAAAATATTCCCCTTAATGCTTTCTTAGGTACCCTCAATCACCACAGCTGGAGGTATTTTACCCAGTATTATCTGCAGTACCTATGCCAGTTGCAAGGTACCACGAGTAACTGTGACAAGCACAGATCTCAGGCAGCTCCCACCTGGTTTCCTTCCAAAGTTTCCATTATCAAAATGTAAGTTTCCCAAAACTGCAGGAGTTTCTCATTCTTCTCAGCAGACCACCAAAACAGGCTCGATTCTAAGGAAAAAAAGAAAAAAAAGAAAGAAAAGGGGTTCTCCCGGCCCTGGCGCAGCCGCCCCCCCACCCCCGCCC
>NW_010291807.1:46163-73142 GCF_000700745.2 Antrostomus carolinensis | reverse complement strand
AAAATAAAATAAAATAAAATAAAAAAATTATTCCTGCCTACACATTCTTTCTCACATAACAAACTCTTTGCTTTTCACAGACTGATGATGGGAATATTGCCCCATGCTGGTTTACCACAGTTTTGTCCTGAAGCAAAGTAGGATATGAAAGATACCCTTCCCCTGCTCTTTCCAAGAAGCAGCCTCCTCTGCATTCTGCTGCCTGTCTATTAGCGCAGGCAGGGAGTCTGTTTGCACCACAGGGCACATTTTGTCTTATGCCCCAGCAAGAAAAAGCTAGGGAAAGTCTCCTGCTTCCTCTCATTTCTCCACTTAATACCTGCCCCACTTATGGGAATCCCCATTCTCCCCTAAAATCAAGACAAACCTTATAGCATCGGACCTCCCTTCTATATATAGGAAAAGGCAGCTTCCAACTAGGATACCAGGGAGAGTTCCCAGGAGAAGGCATTTGCTTTCAAAAATATGAGAAAGCACGTTGATGTTTACTAACCCTTGGAAGGAGACTGCTGAATCCACAGTGGAAGGACAGCCTTTGAAATCTGGGGGCTGAATGGAGAGTGGGACAGCCTTTGAAATTTGGGAGGACTTGATTCAATTCCAAACTCTACCCAGGCCTCCTGATATCATCATCCTGGAGGAAAAACCAGCACCATCCTCCTCTGCCCTTCAGTGACCCTCCTGCCCCAGGAAAGATCCCACCTCTGCCCACCCGCTTACAACTTCCCTAAAGCAGGACGTACCCATGCAGTCCTACAGAATCCAGCATAATTTGGCCCTTGTTTCAGTGAGGGCTTCTAAATACTGCAGAAAAACAAATGTGAAATCATTACAGTCTGTTGTTCTTGAAAATGAAGTGCTTTATATATCAAGAAAAGAGCAGACAATGCCACAAAGTTTTCAAGTGCCTGTGAGAAAAGTGATTTATAGATTAGTATTCGTAGACTGTTCAGTGAAGTGTGAAGGAACAACAATATACTGTCATATAAGCTGTAGCATATAAACATCCCTTGGCATTTTACACTTTGAAAAGGATTATACATAAACTCAGCTGAGAACAGTATTAAAAAATGAATCTTAGTCATACTTTTTTGGGAACATTTAGTAAGGGAGCTAATCTGTCTGGAGCTGAGCTAAAGCTATGCAAAATGGATGCAAGGAAATTCATGCAATCATGACATAAGATTTAAAGACAAAGCAAAATTTAAAGGTTTTTTTGTGTCATAAAATTTAATAATGTGTCGAGTGATTTTTTGAGTTCATCAAATACATACTTTACAGATGAGCTCTGTAAAATTGAGAGAAAAATCAAAATCAAGAGCTTTATGTATTTATCCTGACTCCAAAAGTTGAGGCTTTTGGAAAAAACATCCAGTGTCATAAAACTCAAAGATAAAACAGCAGGACTGCCAACACTGATAAATTCAGCTAGTTTCAAGTTCCAGCTCAGACTTAAACAAGGACCTCTGAAATATCTCCCCATGTTTATAAGTTCTTCCCAGGAGCTTGTTTTGATCTAAATGTGAGCTGTCTGGGGCATGGTACCACTGCTCTGTGAACTCCAGGGGTTTCCAGGTTTTTACAATAATATGATAAAGACACAACACTTCTGACCTCCTTCACTGATATTTTCAGTAGAAAGCTGCCTGAGATAGTCTAAGATTTTACAGTTCTGCAATTTTTGACATCACTTGTGACTTCACCAGAAAGGTACATCCATTTTGTACAGGTCAAAAGCCACAGTACAGGGCCACAAAAAGTCTACTGTGAACTTGCACTTGTACAGAGGTCAAAGCATTGCAGAAACCATCAAGGTTCACCTGGCTCTCCACCTCGGAAGAGAAATGTGATTAAAAGCCTGGTTTAAGGAAAACACTTAGAAAGAAGAGTAGTCAACGTGCAGTGAGTGTGGAGAAGCTGAGAGCACAGGAGATGGGGACAATGTGAAAATTGAGACCATGGAGGGCTAAAGAACACAATTCTAAAAATCAATGCAATGATGGATCAGGAACGAATGCAAAAAGCACAGCACGGGAAGGCTATAATTAGATGATTCAGTCATAGCCAGGAGCCTGACTGAGCTTTTTGAATCCACTCAAGTGGACGCAGTTAATGCGGAGTTTGGCTTGATCGTTACGGTTCTTCTCATGACAGCAACACAGAAGAGCACAGTATCTTTTGGTCTCTATTGCAGCAATATGGGTAAAAACCCACTAGTACATACAGGGGTCTCTCGCATGGTAGAAAACTGATACCTGCAGACAAGGCTGAGCATCTCCTGCTGCAGCTGTGCTTCTGGGACCACTGACGTGGACTCAGCAAAATGCTGGAAAGCAGGAACCACCCCAACAGCACTTGGACCTCTTCTGTCCACGCTGTATTCAGTGTCTCTGTAATAAAATTGCAGAGAGCCAGTCTCCACTCTCAATTTTATTTCATTGCTACCAGCAGTGGTGGTTAATTAAAGCTAATATAATGATGGGAACATGCCAGTGTAGAGTAACACTGATGTGAACATTAAGCCTCCTCAGAACAGAGCCATCTCTGTAGCCTTCCAGGCTTTGTGAACAGACAGGGAAAAAGAGATGTTCTGAATCCCCTAAAACCTTGATCAGGAAGAGGAATCTTTGCTCAGTGGACTCTACCAGGACATATCTATGGTGAGTGTAACTTGGGGTGAATACCCAAGCTGATGCTGCCAGCACAGAGCTCAGGTTGGTCCAATATCCTCCCCCTGGGAAAGATGAATTTCAGTACTGAAGTGAGTGCATTTAGAGGTAGCTCACAGCATCTCTGCAGTCCCTGCAGCTCTGACTGGTGGCAAAACCATTCCTGAAAGAAGTTGACCCAATGAGATTCTGAGAAGTGTGTGAGAGCCAAAAAACTCCACACTTTCTGGTATTATCCTCCTCCTAGTGTACTCATAGCAGCTCTCACCTTAACCAAGCCCATCTTATCTCCTCAGGTACATTTTCCAACTCTTCCTTGACCTTGCCTGTTGTACCCCCAAGGCACAATGGCAAAAGGGAACTTAAAAAGCAAGCAATGATTAATTCCATAGAGGATGGACCCCTCTGCTTGCCCACAATACTCCCCCTTCCCTTCCCTGCCTACTTATCTCATCCCACTGCCATAATTCAGGAGGAAGTTATAGCTCAAACACTTGAACACAAGCATGGGATCTAGGATCCAAACTTTTCTTTGGGTTCAGCTGCTAAGCCACTGAGTCCTTTCAGCTCCTTGGATCATCCACATTATCTTCCAGCTGCTCAAAGACCCTTGGAACACAAACAACACACTAGATTTGGTAAAGGACTTTAGTGGAAGTGAAACACCCAAGTTAGTTAGAAAACAGCCAAGCTCACTGTTGTATTTTGTAGGTCCCACAGGCTCCTAAATTCACTGTGCACCAGGGGTGCCCAGAAAGGCCCAGCTGAGCCACTCAACCTGCATCCCTTGAAACCTATGAACTTACCCAGCAGAAAAATCAGGGTCTGTAAGGCTAGAGAGCACATGTCTGAGGTGAACACCATCTCCAATCTGGTAAGAAGGGCTTTTTCTTTGTATTTCTGGGGTTTGTGCCTGCTTCTGGAACTGCATTTTATTTTATGTTACACAGCTGCTGGGTAAGCAGCCCTTTGGCCAGATGCACGAACACTCCCAGGTGAATGCCCTAACTATTAAGAATGTTTTAAGCATGGCATTATTAAGTAATAATTTACTCATCCTATTTAGTCCACGAGGCCTCCTTACCGAGGAATGTTATTCATCAGTACCACTCTAGCTCTCACTCTAATTCATTTATACTTAATGGTCTTTCAAAGACATCTCTCCACATTACTTTCAGGCATAAGAGGATATATGGGATATTAAATCACATCATGATATATGAAATGTTACAAAAGTATTGCATCATTTATACAGATTATAAACATAAGAAAAATCATTCAATAAACTCTGCCATCATATGTTCTTAAGGCTAGATTAAGCCTACATGAGGTCTTTTAATTTAATAAATCAACAAGAAATAACTTTCTTCAGATCTCACCTTAGCAGAAGCAGCAAGCTGTTTGAAGCAGATAAAAGATTGGTGTATCTCTATTGAAAAATGAATGTTATCTATCTAACTAAAGCTCTAGCACTACCTTCCTCTGGGTGAGAGGGATTTCTGCAGTGATGCCATAATCCTGCTGACCACAAGATGGTGCAACATTTTGGCCATGCACAAGTTGGGCGACAAGTTCAAAGAACATCGCTGACCTTTGCATTGGTCACTACTTAGATGTTTTGAAACTTCAAGTCATTTTTGACAGCTGTCAAATAGTGTGCAAAATTCATACAAATGAGAAAAGGAAAAAAAAGGATTTTCTAGGTACTTCTTTATAGAAACTTCTTCTTTAGTGTAAACTGAAGGGAGATTTTTTTGCTTAGGAAGATTTTTTGAAAGAGAAAAAATAAAAATAGAAAAACAAATCAAGTTTTTCAGAAAAAACTATAATTTTCATTAAATGTTCAAGATCCGTAATACATCAGAAAAAAAAAAAAAAAAAGAAAAATAGTTGGGAACATTGTTGCAGTGCTGCTCATGGGAGAAGTAATTCAAGTACATTTCCCTGGACTTCTCAATTGCTTTTCATCTGTCATGTTGTAAGACAGTTGTCTTTTGGAGAAGCATCAGAAAACCCAGCATGGGGTCTGCATCCCTCTGTGAATCCTGAACATCGGAGAAGGATAAGGAGACTTGGATCCACCAATTTAGAATTAATATAATAAAAAAATATAAAAAATACATTTATATAATATACATAATATTTTTTTCAAACTGGAATGTTAAAACTCTTCAGCAAAATATATTAAAGTCTTCCTACACTCCCTTAAAAAAAAAGGTTGGGGTTTTTTGGGGGTTTTTTGTTGTTTTTTTTTTTATTTGAGGAGGTGAAAAAATCCACACTGCCTTTATTGAGTTGAAAACAAAGTATCTTTCAATGGTCAATTTTGATGGAAAATTCCCAAGCAGCCTTAGTTTTCATTTTTGTTCTGTGTGAACTACTTTTTAGCATGAAGGGTGTGCAACAGACACACAGCATCCCTGAGGCAACTAAAGCATTTGCTTAGATGGAAAAGGAATAGCAAAAAGATGTTTTAAGCCAAGATTCTTGAAACCAGATGAGTTATTCTGAATGCATCAGTTATTGGACAACCAGCCTGAATGACCTTCCTCATTTTCACAAAGTGCTGAGACATGAGCTTTTACTCCCTAAAATCAGGTGCTTTTAAGAAGACTTGAATTAGGCTCCTGAAAAAGTCAAATAACAGCTCCGAATTGCATTTTTAACTGTTTATTTGGTCAACTTGCAGTGGAAATCAAAGTAGAGGATAAGCAACACATGACCCACCAGCCTGCAGCAGGTACCTCCAGTCTGCAGTGGTCTGTACCACAGCCCCCCAGCACATGGTTAGTCCTCCACACCTCTGGGCAGTCCCTTCTGCTTTGAAGGGACTTTATTCTCCCTTTACCCTCCTGTTCTTGACTTGGAAGAGAAAGTTCAAAAATGAAACCATTAAAAAACTTGCACATTTGCCTATCTGTTAGAGTCAATGACAAAACCCCCGTTAACTCTGTGTAAAGACTACCTGTTGTCTTCCAAGACCTGCTGTTCAAACCTCTAACATTTAGAGGCCAAAAAATAAGCAATTTGAAGTTGAAAGATTTTAAATATCAGTATTTGAAAACCACAGTCAAGTGTACCAAAACACAAATAAACTGGTGAAGGTGACATTAGCCACTAAGAATTGCACAGGAGCATGGAATCTGTATTCTCCTTTTGTGGTATTTCTCTTTAGTTGATCAGGTCAGTTTGGTAGAGCTGTGAGTAACGTACGGTGAGCTGGGGTGGAATATCCATTACATCTCATTTCAACTCTGGGAAACAACCCAACTCAGCAATCTAAGCCTTCGGCTAGGACCCTGGGTTAGAGTCCTGTTCCTATCATGGCCACTGAAACCTCTAAAGAAGTCAAAAGAGTATAAAAACATATTTCTAGAGATCACTGTAGCAGGCACATGAAGCTACACAGCACAAATTGTGAAACTATCACATAATTTTTGGAGTAGTTGCCCAAGAGTCCCCTCTATCTTCCATCTACTCTTTCCTAAGCATTTTACTGTGCATTGTCAGTATAATTGGCTTGCATATAATTTACTTATAATTATTGCAAGAGATGTTGAATCCACACACACACACAATGCGTAAAGCAGCAACAAGGAAATTTATTGCTTACCACTGAGACTTTAAAAAAACACCCCCACCCCTCCCTCCCCCAAAACCTCTTCCCAAAAAAGCCACAAAGACAAGAGAACCTGTGTGATTTTCCAGTCCCTAAAGGGGTCCTAAAAAAAGGCTGGGGAGCGCAGTCAACATGCCAGAGAGATGGGATGCCATCCAGAGGGAGCTGGACAAGCTGGAGAAGTGAGCCCAGGTGAACATCATGAGGTTCAACAAGGCCAAGTGCAAGGTTCTGCACCTGGGTCAGAACAATCCTCATTATCGATACAGGCTAGGAGGTGATGTGCTGGAAAGCAGCCTTGAGGAATAGGTCTTGGGAGTAGTACTGAATGAAAAGCTGGACATGAGCCACCAATGTGCATCTGCAGCCCAGAAGGCCAACTGCATCGTAGGCTGCATCACAAGAAGTGTGGCCAAAAGATCAAGAGAGGTGATTCTGCCCCTCTACTCTGCTCTGGTGAGACCTCACCTGGAATACTGCGTCCTGTTTTGGAGTCCTCAACACAAGAAGGACATGTACCTGTTGGAGCGTGTCCAGAGGAGAGCCACAAAAACGATCAAAGGTCTAGAGCACCTCTCCTATGAGGACAGGCTGAGAGAGTTGGGGTTGTTCAGCCTGGAGAAGAAAAGGCACTGGGGGGACCTTATAGCAGCCTTCAAGTACCTGAAAGGTGCCTATAAGGAAGCTAGGGAAGAACTGTTCACAAGGGCAGGCAGCAATAGGATGAGGGGTAATGGTTTTAAACTAGAAAAGAGTAGATTTATGTTGGTTATTAGGAAAAAGTTCTTCAATATGAGGGTGGTAGATCATTGGAACAGGTTGCCCAGAGAGGGAGTGGAGGCCCCATCCCTGGAGATATTCAAGGTCAGGCTTGATGGGGCTGTGAGCAACCTGCTCTAGTAAAGGTGTCCCTGCTTACTGCAGGGGGGTTGAACTAGATGACCTTTGAAGGTCCCTTCCAACCCAAACCATTCTATGATTCTATGACATTTTACAAGATCAGGGAGTGACAGAACAAGAGGCAATAGTTATAGACTGGATGAGAGTAGGTTTAGGTGAGATATAAGGAAGAAATTCTTCACTGTGAGGGTGGTGAGACACTGAAACAGGTTGCCCAGCTTGCTGTGAATGCCCTCTCCCTGGAAGTGTTTAAGGCCAGGTTGGATGAGGCTTTGAGCAACCTGGTCTAGTGGAAGCTGTCCCTGCTGATGGCAGGAGGGTTGGAACTGGATGATCTTTAAGGTCCTTTTCAACCTATACCTTTCTATGATTCTATGAAGAACTCAGGAGATAGAGATACATGTTGGCAACCATAACTGAAATACTACCAAAAAATCACAGAATCACAGAATGTTGGGGATTGGAAGGGACCTCGGAAGATCATCTAGTCCAATCCCTTTGCCGAAGCAGGAACCTAAATGAGATCACACGGGAAGGCGTCCAGGCGGGTCTTGAATGTCTCCAGAGAAGGAGACTCCACAACCTCCCTGGTCAGCCTGTCCGAGCTCTGTTACCCTCACAGGAAAGAAGTTTTTTCTCAAGTTTAAGCGGAACCTCCTGTGTTTCAGCTCACACCCATTGCCCCTTGTCCTACCATTGGGCATCACTGAGAAGAGCCTGGCTCCATCCTCATGACGTTCTCCCTTAACATATTTGTAAACATTAATGAGGTCTCCCCTCAGCCTCCTCTTCTCCAAGCTAAAGAGACCCAGCTCCCTCAGCCTTTCCTCATCAGGGAGATGCTCCACTCCCTTCATCTTCTTGGTGGCTCTGTGCTGGACTCTCTCAAGCAGTTCCCTGTCCTTCTTGAACTGTGGGGCCCAGAACTGGACGCAATATTCCAGATGTGGCCTCACCAGGGCAGAGCAGAGGGGGAGGAGAACCTCTCTCGACCTACTAACCACACCCCTTCTAATGCACCCCAGGATGCCATTGGCCTTCCTGGCCACAAGGGCACAGTGCTGGCTCATGGTCATCCTGCTGTCCACCAGGACTCCCAGATCCCTTTCCCTAATACAAACCTCCCTAATACCAGTGTTCTGCTTTACAAAACAAGTCCATCTGCTGAAAGATAGTGATGACTGCTGCAACCCAATGGACAGAAAAATCAGGAGTAAATGAGGCGCATTAATTATGTACAGAAAGATAAAGCTTTATCAAGTGTTCTTTTCCCCTTCAGCAGCAGTGGACCAGAGGGCAGGATTTAGTCTTGAATACCGGTTTGGGGCAAGTTTTGTTTATCTCCTGCACAGGGAGGAAGCAATCAGAAGAGAAGGATGGGTGGTTCTGCTGCACAAGAAGATGAGATCAAAGAGCCTCTAACATAGGACTGCAGTTCCTGCTCTGTATTGTGATGCCAAATTTGACCCCAAAGGTAGACTCCAAAATGCAGCTGGAGATGAGCCAAGTTTCACATCAGCCAAAATCTTTTTGCCCTATATGGTTCATTTCTCACAAGACCTTCTGCAGCTGCAGGGTTTCAGGACTGGCCTCAGAGGAGTTCAAGTACAGCTTGTGGTAGCAAGATTTAGCTGTTCATCCACTGAACAAAACACCCTTGTCTATCTTAGGGTCTGTATTTTCCTGCTGGAGCCTGGTTTTAGCTGCATATTAGTTATGGTCTGAACTTAGATTAAATATGGCTCTGAACATGTTCTCCTTCATCTCATCCTCAGAGCCTCTCATTCAGACTCACCTAGCCTGACTGTCTACTGTCTACCTGGGTCCCTCCATTCTTCTGCTCTTTAGCTGCAATCTCCATCTCACCCTAGTGCTTCCCAGCTGTGAGATGAAAGGAAGGGGCTGGTGATTAGGTCAGGTCTATGGCCCCCAAAACACTTGAGGCTGTGATCAGTCCTTAAATTGTATGTGCCTTAGGTCAGCCCTTCCATCAACACAATAAGGTGGCATCTACAGGCACCTGCAATTAACTCCAAGTAAATAGTGTCTATAAAGCCCACTGCCAAGGGAATTCATAGACAGCAAGAAAAAAAAAACTTTGAGGTGACAGATTCTCCCTACATCAAGGGCAGCAAATGAAGCAATCATTGCTGTAGCAGTTACCAGAAGAATTAATCATGTATTGCTGTGCAGGTGTAAGTGCCTTTTCTTATTATTTTTTTTCCCCTCTTGCATGCTATTCCTGGTGTCTTTATCGAACTATTTACAAAAATAAGTTCTTTTATGTGAACTCTTAAATAAAAGTGCAAATCATATAGGAGCTTAGAGAAAACTGGACAAGAAAGCTCTTGTTATCTTAGATGGATCAATGTTTAACAGCCAGTTACTTTGAAACATAGACTCTGTCTAGGCTCTCCTCCCCCCACCTCTATGTAAGAGATCAATGAGGAATCATTTGCATTATGATGCTTTATAGGAACTCAAAAGAATTCATCAATAAGATAAAAAAGGTTGCAATACAAGTAGACACTACCTAATTCTAATTAATATTAAAAGGATGCTGTCCAGTCTTTTAAACCAAAAACACAGTGTAGCTCATGTACTTAAAGTTGTAAAACCTCATAAGGAATATGGTCTCTGTTAATTACAGTCTGTCTGGGAAGGGGAGGGGAAAATTAAGTTGATCCTTTTAGTGATGAATTATTCAAAATGAAAAAAAAATTAAAAACAATCAACTGCAGCATTAGAGTCAAGCCCTACACATTAGCCTCGCACTACACGTGGGTGGTTCTATAGCAATGCACTCATACTCTTAATTTTACAAATAAATTAAGCCATTGGAGTGTTCTTGCTGACAGGTTACATTTAGAATTAATCAGTGCAGGACTGATTGAGAGGTATGTTATTAAGATAGTTGTCACAAATACAAAACTCATTTTCTTCACTAAAAGTTAGACAGAAACAGTACCCAGCATTAGTAATCATTGGAAGTACCTGCTTATTTGTGCAAAAGAACTAGATTCCAATTGTTGTTTTAAAGTCATGTGCCTGCTCTTAATGTTGTTTTCAGGAAAAGCTTCTAGTAAGGCCATCTCAGGATGGATCTATGGGATGGTAAAAGAAAGTAAGGGAGGATCAGAATTTCTGCATATGCTGTAGAAATGTCCAGTGCAGATGTGATCCAAAGAATATCCAGATGCTGAGAGCACTAGACAGAATCAGTAGTGTGCACAGCTAACCTGAATTTTATGATTAAAGACTATCAAGAGTTACTCAGCACATAGAGTTCCTGAGTGTTATAATCAGCAATACAACTGCTCTTACTATTCGTTCTGCAACATTGACTGCAATAAATGAAAACACTTATCTGTTTGACACTGAGGGCCACACCAAGTTCTTAAAAGCAGAGATCTTAAACTAAACATTAGAAATATCAAAAAAATGCCACTATGGAAAACAAACATTTACTGAAACAAAAAAAGGGAAGCAAAGCTCACTGGAAAAAAACCCACTATCTGAATCTACCTCCAGATTGCTTCTACCTTTTCTTTTTCTCCCCACAGTTCATTTTCAGCCTCCAATAGAATGTTACATTTCTCCTCTTCCAGGCTAGTTAAAAAATCTTTGTATTTCTCTTACCACACAACACAAACAAATCAGGAAGGTTTACCAGTGGAAGAAGAATGTGGGCAAAATGAGGCGAAAGAGCTACGCAAACATTAAGGAAATGAAGACCAGGTTCTTAAGAAGGGAGCTTTCTGGTCTCCAAAATGGGACAAGGCTTAGCTGAAGCATTTGTTCCAGCTGGGATGTTGACAACAGGTGTCTTTGATTTGGGTTCTCTAGTACCAGTTGTCTTCATGCTGCAGCCCTTTCCTCTCTATCCCTCTTCTTCCAGGCTAACTATTTACATGGATTTTATGTTAACTCTGAGACTTGTAATTTTCCATCCAATCTGGCTAAAAATGGCCAGTGCCTGCAAAAGGTTTTAGGGAGGAACAGACTAATGTATATGTACAGAGATGTGCACCTGGACACACTCAGTATGGTCATATCTATATCTTTAGCAAACTGAGTTGAAGGATCAATCGTGTCTGCCAGTATCTACCTCATTTCTTCTCAAGCTGCTAATTCCTGATGGAAAAATAATATAGATTTCTTGTGAGTCTTGCAATAGGTGATCTTAATTGAAGCCTGCTGAGTGGTTACTGAGCTACTTGTTTTCTGCATGACAAAGTCCAACCCATTTTTACCTCTGGAGGCTAATCAAAGCCTTTGTTCTTAACAGTCTTACCTTTGGAGTTGTGGATTAGGTAGGAAATTTAAACTGCAGTTTGTTCTTTGGCTAGTTTTCAACTGTATTATTAAAAAAAATATTTTTAATTCAGATTTAGAGCTAAGCAGTTTTTAGCTGTCATTTGTGACAGCTCGAGTACAATGTCCAGCATTTCTGTAAATTCAGTAAACCTGGCTGAATAAGGCAGAAACTCTCAACTGAACAAGAAGTTCTTTATACTGTAAATGATCATTAGTGTACAGAAAAAGAAAGTTAAACTTATGTAGCAATCTGATTTTAGGTCAACATATGTAGTCAGAAATTATTACTTTAAGGCTCTCTGAATAGATATATATATATATTTTAAGTAGAGATTTCAAGGATTCAGTCACTCCTTTTATTTGTGTCAGCAGAAGTTTGAAATTCAACAGATTTTTCTTGATGTACTTGCACCATTTAAAAAAAATATAGGTACAAATGCAGTTTGTATACATAAAAGCAATGGCTTTACATTCTCTTTTAGTTTGATAAGAAGGTAAAATCATTTCAGTGCAGTGTTGAATTGGCTTTTTCTCTTTATAAGGTCTGGGAATTGGTAGATTAGAATTTTCTCCACTCTCCACTGTTTTCTACATGGTTTTGACTTGGCTTTCCTGTCAGATTGATTTTCTCTGGCAGATAGATTTACCTGGAATCTCATTCTGCCCAACTGAGACAACATACCAATTACCATAGCACCTAACTGTGCTTCTTGCAATTTTCAGTTTATTTACCCTCAGAAATGTTTTTTCCCCCTGTTAGAGAGGGAGATGCCCAGGACTAGATACAAAGAAAGCCTTAACACTCATTGCTGCCCTCGTACCTCACCCTGGAGGTAGTGAAAGACTGGACATCTTTACTTTGACTGTTATAACTCCTATGTCCTAAGTTCTCTGTGAGGGCAGAGTTAGGAGAACTGCGTGGAGAACATGGAGAAGGCTGTGTTTGTCCACCTGCCCCTTACACCCTGGGCTGATGCGCATCTTTCTGAGGCTGGCTTGCAAAAAGCAAACATCAGTTTTTGCATTTCTTCAAAACCTGGCTTGAGCTGGGTTTGTGGTCTCCATCTTTCAGAAATAACTAGCTTCTTAAAGCACTCCACCAGGATCTGGGTGACCTGGATTCAGTTTTCTTTTATCATAGGTGATGATGGGTGCCATCTCCTACCTTAAGACTAAAAGTGAACCTGGGATGTGTATGAGGTTCCTTTCTGGGGAGGGAAGACTGGGAAGCAAGAAAGTCACTCTCATTTGCTCTTATTGCAGCTCCTCCATTGCATTTTGAATAAAGATCCTCCAGACTGAAAAGCATGGCTCGAGCAGCTGTTGGTTTAGGCACTCACTTGCAGTAGTTGAGGAGAAGTAGGAGGCTACTGGTTAGCTCACTAGCCTCTATAGACAGTGGGTACTAAAGGTTTTAACATGCTTGAAGTTGATGTTGGTGCCTTATGGGTACTGACCTATCCAACACGGGACACGTGTGATACATAAGATTTGCCACTACTACAGTCTGCACGTTGTAAGACAGTATTGATCTCTGCTGTATTTCTCAAGAAAAGAAAAGAGCTCAGGACATAATCCTGAATGAAGGAAAGTGATGCATTAAGTGCTCAAACTGTGGAGAGAGTAGGATTTAAGAAATATATGTCTGCTGCATCTCTTGTCAGCTGGTGTAGACACCTTCCTACTTGGGTTGTGAGCTCCCGAGGCACTTGCTTTCCTGAGGGGTTGCATAGGACAGTGAGATAACACCAAGCCAATTAGAAGTCCAAAGGCCAGGTATTCAAATCCTTCATGGTCCTAGTGGGCCAGGGAGATTAAAAGCTGCTCCCACCATCCTTGGCAAAGCAAGAAATTGGACCTGGGTTAGCATTCTCCCCGCTAGACCAATTGCTCTGTGAAAAGGAATCAACATGGGAGGCAATAGGCACTTTCACAAGACAGTGATCTTGGTGAAAGATGCATTGATATAGAGTCACATTTGTTTGGCACTATATCATCAATTATTAGTAGAAATATACAGAATCTTCTCAGGAAAGAGCTGACTCCAGTAATACGTGATCTTAATCCTTCCTTAGGACTCACACAAACATGTGCATGATAACTGTTAGAAGTATAATTTGTCATGAAAGTTAAGACTTCCTTCTGTCACTGTGCAGCTCTACTTGGTTTAAATGTGTGTTGGGTTTGGGTGATGGTGGAGTGGGTCATTTTTGGTAATGAGGGAAGGGGTACCTGGTGAAAAGCTTTGAGAGGTTCCCCTGGCTCCAAGGTGTACCCCCCCAGCCCAGGCTGAGCCAATTAGCATTAGAGAAACACCTCTGTGAAGAAGGTGGAGAGAACCTGAAGGAGAGGCCATTGATCTGAACAAAAGGTGACCATTGGCCTAAACAAAGAGGGAGCTTCGTTGCCAGGAAGAAGGAGGAGAAGGGGGAGGACAGAGAACCTCAGACACCCAGTTCATGGAGTAGGAGGAGGTAAAGAAGGTCCCTGCAGCCCATGGAGGTTCAATGGCGGAGCAGATACCCCACATATAGGCTGTGGAGGACTCCAATCTGGAGTAGAAAAGCCGAGCCCAAGGGCAAATGTGACTGAAATTGAGACCCCAGCATCACTCAATGCCAGAGCGGAGTGGACCCCCAGAGCAGGGGGTGGGGATGTGTGCTGGACTGGAGGCCCGTCTGCAGACCTTGGATATCCCCATGCTGGATCTGGGAGCTGTGCCTGAAGAGGTCTGTGACTCTGTGGGAACCTCGTGTTGGAAGATCTTGTTCCTTGTTCATGCCAGGAAGAGAGGCAGAAGTGAACTGACTGCAACCCCTATTCCCTGTCCCCTGTGCTGCTGGTGGGGAGAAGGTAGAGAAATTGGGAGCAAAAAGATTTGAGCCCAGGAAGAAGGGAAGGGTAGGAGGAAAGTGTTGTAAGATGTTGTTATGTCTCACTGTGCTTCTCAGATCAATGGCAATGAATTAAATTGATTTTTCTTCCCCAAGTTGAGTCTGTTTTGCCCATGATCTTAACTGATGAGGGGGCCATCCCTGTCCTCATCCTGATCTGTGCCCCCTTTGTTGTGATTCCCTTCTCATCTCACCAGGTGGGGGGAGTGAGTGCAGGACCACATGATCTACTTGTGGGTTAAACCACCAATGACATTCATGCCCATTATGTACCAGAATTCTATTTATTATAATTATATGTTACAGGTTATTAGTTTCTATGCTAAAAAAAAAATAACAGGAAAGGAAGTGGGAAATGTGTTATATTGCAAACCTCTTTCTTGCCCCCTATGTTACGAGTTAGCATATAATATCTTTTATTCCTAATTAAACTATGGCAGAGCCTTTTTGCAGTGCTTCATTATTCATTCTTCATAAAGAGGCATGACCCCATCAGTCCTCTGATGAGATGCCTCCAAAAAAAGTTATTGTGCCAAGAAGCAATCTAGGAAGAAGCTATTATCTGGTTTTCTACAAAAGCAGTTTCTAGTCTTATTAGCTTGTATTATGTAGCAGAAATTGAACTTATATAGCAGAAATTGAACTTAGGAGGGTACAGTGAAACATGCACGGTACCCATTTTTCAGCCTAGCTGTAGGATGTTAAACTTCCTTTAGAGAGAGCAGAGCTAATAATCCAAGATCTTGAGGTGCACAGTCAGCGTCTCAGTTGAAGACAGTGGAAGAAATCATGCAGTTATGATAAAAAGGGTTGTACAAAAGCTGTGCTGAAGTCTATTTCTCATCTAAATTTGGTGGCAAATGCCAGCAGGCCCGAAAAGAGACCTGCTAACCTTGCACATAATTGCAAGTGCCTTTACAAGCTGTTTATTTACACGAACAACTAAAGCCCTTGCATGTGTAAATCTTATCATATACAAATGGAAGTTTACATGATTTGGCTGCACAGTGGTAAGCCTCCATGCGCATAAATATGCATTGGGGCTGGGCTTCAGATTAGAGAAATCTGATCCTGTGAGGTCTTACTGAGCTCTGCAAAACTGAAAACTTCTTTTACCCAGATGTTGCTTTGAAGTATTTTGACTGAAATTTTGCCTGTGCATTTACACTGAAATAAAACAGGAGTAAAATTTGTCCTCTTGGAATGTTCTTATTAGGGGCATTGGTACTATTTCAGCAATATTACAAGGAATTGCTGTGATAATTTATTCTGGAAATTTTTAAAGTGCAGTGAAATTCCAACAGATTGTGCTGTAATGTCCACCCAACATCAACAAGCATTCAGAAAAAAATACTCAATTGCAAGTGTTTAAACATGGGTTTCCACTTTCAAATTATTCAGATCGGGAGAAAAAAAAGAAGGGGAAGGGAACATGGATGGGAAGGAGATAGGAAGGGGAAAGAACATGTGGAGCCTTTTTGCCACTTCTGAATTGAGATGCTAGTAAAATAAACCAGGTTTCACTCTTAAAGATGAAGCACACTCAGCAGTTTTGAGAAAAAAACTCCAAAACCTCCTCATGTCTCTTCATAGGACTTCATGGGTTAACACCACCATCAATTGTGCTGTGATTATTTTGTTCAGTCCTGTGTTTTGACCTGTGATTTAAAACTACGTTCCACAGGAGGGTCCTACTGGTGTCCTGTATTATCCACAGTTATATCCACAAGCAGCTCAATGGACTGCTTCAGTGTTTGTTATGATAAATATCAAGCCACTGACCGTAACATCTCTGTGTGTTGAAATTCTTACCATCATCAGAATGACATTTAGGAAGGTGTAGCTTTGGGCTCATAAGAAAAGGAGTAAGAAAATGAATACAGCTTTTGCAAATAGCAGTGCTGGAGAAACATCATGTTTGTCATCTTTCAGAAATACCACCATTCCAATATAGTTCATGACCAGTCACCATATAACAAGGAACTGTGAGATACACTTAGTTTTAACTTAGTTTATGCCTTTGTCTACCATCATTAAGCTTGAGCTTAAAGGTTTTGACAACAGTCAGGTCCTTTATTTGGAGCCATGTGTGAGCACATCCCAAAGACTGTTTGAGGAAGAGTCAGCTCAAGACATCTGTCATCAGCCCACCATGCTGGGAGGCAGGAGATAGCATAGAGGAGGGAGGAGGTTGCTGGAGACTTTCTAAAATGTGAAAGCTATACCCTATAGGATTGAGTCATAGGCATCTAGGCATTGTGGTCATGGAGCTCAGTATGGTCATAACACTGCGTAGAGCTATGAGAAAGTGTGAAGCAATACAGGATTAAAATCTGATACCTTTAAGGCTCTGTGATTGCTTTGTGTTTATTTTGATTTATAGATAAACCCCATACTGTTCCTACATGAGTTCCCATGATGTCAGTAAGCACAAGGTCTTCTGGAGAAGCCTGTTTGGCTTTGGTGGTGTCAACAGACAGTTATAGGTCTGAGGTGGCTAAGGGACTACAACCCTCCCTGAAGAACTGTAAGGAATAGAAAAGGAGAAGGAGAGGGAAAGGCACACACCCACTCACAGACAGACAGGAGAAGGGAGAGAGGCATGTCTGTGACCTGGGACTTCCCCAAGAAACCTGAAGTAGCCCCAGAAGGAGAAGGTTATTCTCTAGAGAGTTGGAAGAACAAAGGAGACAGAATGAAGGAATTCACTGGCTCAAATTACTTTGGCCTTGGTCACAGCTCTGAATTCTGCTGGTTAAATCTTATCATGAGCAGGTGTGAAAGGAAAGCATATTGCTCATGCAGAAAGGCCCTGAACAGAAGTTTTGCAGGAGGGTGGAAGGTGGTATTGCAGGGGACGAAGGAGTCAGGACTGAAATTCATCTTGAAATTGCTGTCTCATTAAACCTACCATCTCCTTTGGATTTTGGATTATGGTGGCCAAGGAACACTGCAATTTAACAATCTGGCCCCCAATGCTACACTTCAACCCCTCCTCTGATGTGTGGAATTTCAGTGCACGCTGACTTAGTCTTCAAAATCACCTTCGTAAGGGGACACAGGCAGGAAATGGCCACTGAGGTAACAGCTCATGTAGTTGCAGAGCTACATAATCAAAAGTAACACAACCGCAGTAAGTCAAAATACTTCATCACAGTGAACCCGTCTCTCCCTAGGAAGTCCTCTGGATGATACTAACCTTGAAGTTGACATTAGATTTACAGCTCAATTCCCTTGGGTAATGATGCTGATTACATCCATACTAAAAGAGCGAAGCAAGTTCACTTCCTTCCCCTCTGTAGCGAGACTTCACTCAGGGCTGTCACAGGGAAAGCCTCTGACAAGTCCCTGAATTGCTGTAGACATTCAGCAGCTGCAGAGCTCTTTCTAAAGGATAGAAATCTCCAGTGCTCCACAGCAGCTGACAGCTGAAGAAAGATGGTCAGCTAAATTCTTTGTTGTAGCCACTCCATATACCAAGATAAGTAGAGTGATTAAACTGATTTATAGTGCTTGGATACTCATCTGTTTTTCTCCCCAAAATAAGATCTGCAGAGCCAGTACTCAATTGCTCAATGAAATGAAACAACCATCCTTCTATTGACAGTGATATTACTGAAATGTAAGCAGAGGGATCCCAAATTGTCAATTTAAGACACATTCACCTTTCACATGTGGCTTGAGTCAAAAATCCTGGGGCTCAGACTGACTGAATTTGCTGGGACAGGTATTTAGAGTGGGACTCATCTGGATAACAGCGAATCTAGAGCTATCTATCTCTGAGTTACACTACAGGCTCACTTTCCAGTCAATGCAGATCTCATGTGTCACTCAATGGACTCTAAGACATGATAATCTCACTGTAGAATAGACATCTAAAATATATCTGATGAATCATCTCTGAAAACATGTATTTCCCCTCAACTTATCTAAAACTGCACTAGCAGCTAAGGTTGCCTAAGAACCAGGAAAATCAGACACGTAGTAAATCCACTTAAATGATTAGCAAAAGCCAAAAGTACCTTATTCATGCTGTTAGGCAAAGTCCCTGCCCTGCTCTAAGCTTTTCTACTAATTGCTACATTAACAACTTGCACACTGAAATCAGAGGGTCAGTGGTCACCAGGCGAGTCATGACGAAGGGAAGGGGCAGGGAGGAGGGCTTTTCAGATAGTTTTTGCTGGCTGTCACTGAAGTATTTATTCCCAAGGCCTTTTGATAACCAGTGGTAGGGAGACTGCTGATAATTTTCAGTGACATACTAGCGTTTGAATTAAAACTGCAAAGCTCTTGGTTTCTTGGTGTTTCAGCAGGCTTTTGACCACCAGCAAGGCTGGGAACAAGTGCTGCTGGTAAATGCACTTGACAGGGAGCATTCGCAATCAACACAGCTCAGCACAACCTTTAAAGGAGCATACCTGAACGAGATTGCCTGAAGCAATTCTGTTCAAGTATATTTACACTGCATACAAATCTGATGCAAGAGCTCACCTCCTTGCAGTGATCCTAAAGAGGCCGTTTTAGGGGCTACTCAAGGCAGTTCATGAAGCAGATTAGGACTCAGACTGAGGGCTATGATATAGACACAGCATGTACCTTGGAGGTATGAAGGTACCAACATATCTACTATAAATATATTATTTAGCATATATAATAAAGTCAGGTCAGACAGTACCTGACTAGTCCCTAGTCCCTGTGGCACAGATTGAGTTTTGTGCACCCTGCTTGGGGCTAGCTCCTGTTAGAGAAGACCAGCAACATCCACACTGCATAGGACCTGGCTCTGGGCTTATTAGAAGACTGTTTTCGGGGAAGGGAGCAAATAAGGGAGCCTTGTCCATGCAATGTCCAGGGCACTGTCTCTGCAGAGCATATTCCTAAAACTATGCCAAATGTTGTGTGGGAGAGAGAGAGGGAGGCCTACGATAGAGCCAAGGAGCCAGGCAATGACCAAGAGGAGTGGAAAATCAGAAGTCCACTGCTTGCACCCATTCCGTGAACCTTATCTTTAGCAGTAAATGTGAACTCTGTGAGACCATTGTTAAACTTTAATTTCAGCATACCTAATCTGGGAGGCTGCTAGATTGAATAATTTCAGTGAGTCACTCAGGAATACTATTTTAAGTATGTGTTTAAGTATCTTGGCCTATTGAGTCTTTATGCCTTATCTGAGAAAAATAACCATGGTGTCCGAGATAACACTGCATATCAATGCTAATCCACAGTACTTCTCCTCACTTGCTTTGGCTCTCTGTATTTCAAGAGAGCCAGACAGCTTTCTTTGGGAACAGCAATGCAGCCAACTATTACCATATGCTGTGTGGGTTCCCTCTTTCCGCTCCTCTAAAGAACTGACAGCCTGGCCTGGCCAGAAAAAACCAAAATAGTGCACTTTACACACACAAAAAGAGGTTTTGAAGGTTTTGTTCAGAATCAGAAAAAAAAAAGAGAGAGATCTTACACAGGAAAATTCAACAGCGAAACCTCAGAATAGCTCAAAACCTGGGACATTGGTTACCCATCTTCCCACTTGAGTCAAAGTACCATTCTCCCTTGGTTTCTCCTCTGGCTGTGAAGGAGCTTTGGCCATTGGGATATTGGTCATTCCAGACCAAGATATATGTCTTATCCTTTTTGTCTAAGATTCAACCTTTCTGTACTGGAGACTTTTTGAATAGCCATTTTCTAATGAAAAAATCTTTTTATTTTTTTTTCTTGGTATTGTGTGAGGCTGAACATTTTAAACTGCAGTAGCTGACTTCTGCACTCTCCTCTTTGCTTTAAAAGAAGTAGTCAGCTCCCACTTACAGATTCTCAGATCATCACAGATTTGATCCCATCACCCTTGTGCGAACATCCATGCAGTGACATCAGTGGGAGTTGTACATGTGGAGAGCTGAAAATCTGTACCTGTTAAATATCTGTATTGCTAATGTGAGGATTACTGTTCTGAGTTTCACATAATGTCTTTGTTCTTTTTAACTACATCATCTGCTCTCCCAGAGGATGAGGATATCATTTGGTTATTTACTTAGCTGACACCAAAGGTGTTCTTCTTCTGAAATTTGCAATGCCAACACTTAATTTCTGCCCTACTGAAAAAAACATGTGTAAGATAATGCATTGCTGAATGCAGTTGACTCTCAGCTACCTGGGCTGTGGGTTGTCCATGCCAAAGCTTCAGAGCTGGCTCAGCTCTAACTGTGCTGTTTGAGGAAGCACATGGAGATACACCTGTATTAATTCCAGGGCTAGAAATAAGGCCATTCATTTTTGGGCTGTGCCAACTTGAATTAAAAACCTGGTGGGAATAAAAGTTACTCCGTCTAGAGCTGGCTTTAGAGGTACCACTCCTGAGTATTGGTTGAACCAAGGTTTGGACCCCCACCCTGTGATTCCATATTCAATCAGCTCAGATTGAACTGAAATTATTAGTTCCAATCATGATGGATCAAGACAAATGAATCTTCCTTGTTCCTGCTAGGAATCACAACCAAGATAACAGACCTTCTGCCAGAATCTGCTTCAAGATAACTGTGCAAGACACTGAGGCTATGACTGGTCTCAGGACAGCCAAGCATCTGGTGACTGGTTGAGGTGCACTTACTCCTATGACCATGGGGAATGTGGGACAGGAGGGAAGAATGTGTTTTGCCAGGTGGTGCCATGCAGTCAGGATGTGGAACTGAGACTGGAAAGGTACTCCTGAATCTCTTGGTACAGGCACAACCTGAGCACATCTACAGCAGTGAGCCTGGGTTCCAAACTTCTCATTTTGGATCAGAAAAGTCCTTCTGAATCCAAACAGGCTCTGCCTTATTACCTCATTTACAAGGCCTTGTTTGAATTGGTCCCACGCACTTGCACTTTGCCTTGGCTTGTAAGTAATTCCTCCAGGCACATGAAGCATGAAGAGCAGAGTACAGAGAAAACCCAGTGACTACACAGCAGCCTGCTTGAGCCTGGGGTCAGCAGGGAACAAAATTTATAAGCTTGAATTACCTCATCCATCCCGGGGTACTGGTGCTACCTGGGATTCGCTGTTACCCAGATTATTCCAACGTACCAACACCGCAGATGATGTAGTGACTCTGGTGCCATAGTCACACACCAGTTAACAAGATGTAATAGTTATAACCACACAGATCTCCACTGTTAATGACAAATATGGGCTGAGTAACAACTAGATGCTTCTTCAACTTCACACTTAGCAATTCATGTAATAGATAGTATTATAGCAGACTACATATAAATATGATAGATGAGAAATTTGCTTTTTCAGATAAATATAGCACCCATTTTAATCTTTCTACCTTCTAGATTAAGCTCTTTAGTAAAATGAATACATTTAAAAGTCTCTAAAAGTAAATTTGCAACAGACTTTTTGCCTCCTGCATTTTTAATACATTTTGCTAGCGCCCCTTTAGTACAGTGATGTGCATCACAGAGTGAAGTTCATTGCAAATACAAAGTATTAATTAATTTTCTACTAAAACTTTCTTCAGTAACAGATCTTCACCTGCATACCAGCAACACTGAAGTAAATTGGCCTTGTTCAGTCTGTATCGAAATATATGCATCCACTTTATGTATGCAAGACATGTTGAAGGGAATCATTTCAGTAAAGTGACTTCTGTTTTAGAGAAAAGGCAAGATCTAGGGAAAACAGACATCTAATTTTCTTATGAAGTTACAGCTGAGCTGCCTGAGGTTTCTCATGCAATTTTGCCATCATGAAGCTGTATTAGAATCTGTTTTTCCAGGCACTTTTCCTACAGCTCCAGTGAAGTTGATTTATGACCCATCCACTTCTACATGTTACAGTGGCAATATTAGCCAAGCTTCTTCAGTATATATCTATTCTCAGACCTCTTTCCTTAGAAAAAAATTATTTACTCTATACTCTTACCTGGAGTATGATCTCTATTCACACTTTATTCCCCTTATCATATACAGGTTAGAGAAGGAAGTTAAAGGAATATTTCTTAGATAGTTTCCATCACTTAGGTCTTAAAGTAATATCGTCCACTTTTCTTACAGAAAAAAAATAAAATCCTTCTCTTCAGGAGTGAAGGTCCAGAGTCCTCACTTTTCCCTCTCCCCAAAAAGAAACACACTTACCTAAAGCACCCTAAGCTATAAAACTAATTGGCTAATGATGCTGCTGTGCTTAGCAGAGCAGTAAGATCTAATGACTGCTCCGACTGTAGAAATGATTGGGCTCCCTGCACACCTAAATGCCCAAATTAGATAAGATTAATTCAGAACAAAGTGCAGATGGGGCACAACCTTTCTTGCTCACACCTGAAGCAGCTGGTATGTTGATTTGTGTGCTGCCTCCTTCCTGCAGGCAGATGGGCCCTGTCTGACCAGGAGCACCACTGCCTGTCCCCTGCCCAGGTGCCCTGCCAGGGCAGTGGGGCAGCGCTTCTTTGAGCAGGTGACAGGGAGTATATCCTTCATGGGAGGATAACAGAAGAAAGAAGAAAGGATGCACTCCCTTCTCCTCCCTCCTCACCTATGAAGGTGATGGTGATTAAGGGGAAAAAGGAATGGATTCCTCTTTTTCCTTCCCATGGGAAATTAATTCCTGGTCTCTGGAATTAGGGATGCCAATTTAAGCACCTGGGTAAGATGTCACTTGTACATGGCTCATCCTTTCACTGAGACTGATCATGGAGTGAGCATTAGAGTTGCAGTTCCAGCATGAACAACTCAAAATACAATCAAAGAAGGGAAGTCAAGTGACATGATACAAATGGAAACTGCAAACCACAGAAGTAAAATGTCCATAATCTACATTTTGAACCAGGCAGAAAAGAGCTGTGGGGATGCTCTAAACATGAAATATTTCATCCAAAGCTGTAAAAAGGAGTCCATTTGTTTCACAGTGTGTGGAAAGCTTGCCACTGAAGGAATCAGGTTTTGTTATTTTTTTTCCTGCATTGTGTATTTGCTCACTGTTGAGAGTTCACTGCTCTCTGTGTGGTACCTGAAACATCCTGGATGGCTTTCAGGTGCATTAATTGTGACGCTGGTGAAAAAAAAAATAGACAGGGACAGATAAGACTGTAAAAAAAAAAAAATGCCAGTGGTTTGCACAGAGAAGGAAGAGAACAAACAATATAAGAAAAGCTGCAGATAGACATACCTCGATGATTTCTTTTTGATTCTGTTGATGTCTGATAATTGACAGAGCTCCACTCTCAAGACTAAGCAGAGAAAAGAGGAGGGAGAGAGGGTGAGATAAATTTGGACAGACAAGGCTCAACTGCTATTCATTTCAATAATTTTCATCTCCCAGCGTTAAGCTTTTTGTATCTTTGTTATTCCAGTGGTGATAGATGGAGAGGTAAGAACATGGAAACTTAAGCTTTATCATCACATATCTTCCTAACAAAAGATGGGCAAAATAGCAACTTCCTTAATAAGACAGGATGATAATGGATAATGCTGTGATGAGTGGTTTCCAAGGACACTGCCTTTGAGAGGATGTAGGCTTTGCTGTGCCCGGCTTGGCAAAGACAGTGCTAGGAAGAGCAGCAGCTCTTTCCACCCTCCCTCTGGATCAGCAGTGCTGTACGTATTTGCTGGTCTTCATGGACACGTGGTCTCACTGGTGCTGGGGAAGGTGGTCCCAGTGAGGTTCATGTCTCTGTCTCCCAGTGCTGGAAAACAGGACGTTACACTCTCAGTGGTCTGAGGACATTGAGGTGGTCTCCAGAGTTTTGCAGCCCTATGATGCCCGTGTCAAGAGGAGTGAGTTATTTCCAGCAGTTACTGAGCCAACTACTCTTAGGCATCTTGGTTAATTATTTTGGATGGAGGGAAGGGTTAAATATGAGCCCACACATCCTCTTGTTTCAAACTCTGGTTGCACTTAAGAAAAAAGGCTGAATGCAATCTATCTTGGGACATGGAAAAGTCCTGATTCAACTACACATTTAAGCACATGCATAATCTTTCATCAAATATATCATAAACAGTTGCTCAGACAGTGCTGAACTAGGTCCAAGTTTCCCTCTTGATGCTAGATTGTGATTTTTTTTTTTTTTTCTTCTACCACCCAGTGGAAAAGAGCAAGACAATATCTTTGCTAATAAACAGATTACAGGATCTGAGAACTGCTCATAACAATTCTGGTTTGATTTTCCAGTAGGACTAAAAATGCAAAAAATTGCAATGGTGCTCTTTATCTACTTCCAGTAGGACTAAAAATGCAAAAAATTGCAGTGGTTCTCTTTATCTAAAGTTGTTTGATTCCTGGGAGAGAAGCCTTTTCTTCTAGGAAATTAGAGGATGCTTTTTGACGAATGGACAATATTCAAAGGGTTATATAGTAAAACAATACATTACCAAGAGGCATCTTATTTCAGTGTGGCATCTTGTTAAAGTAAATGGAGGTGAAGTGAAGACAAAGTCTTGCCAAGGGTGTATGCACAGTATCACTGACTCTTAAGGCAGAAGATGCCCCTAATGTTAGAGAAATTGCATTATTTAGAAAAAGAAATATGCCATATTGGAAGTGGGCTCAAGTAATCTCAGTTCAAACTGGAATGAAATTCTTCTCTAATACCCTTCTCTTTTGAGAGCTTAAGCTGAAACTCCTGTTCAGGGTTATGTCACTATTTGGTCAAACAGCTGCACTGAGAACATATTGCCCCTCCAAGGTAATTCCCTGTTTCCTAAAAATGCAATAGACCACTGAGTGTTACATGAAGTGACAATGACCATTTGTCTAATTGCAAATAAATAATAAGGCTTGGTCATATAGTTGGAGTAACCTCTGCATCCCTACAACCCTAATGAAACCAGGTACAAGATCAGTTTCATGACCTCAGAGGACTTTAAATACTCAGTTACATAAGATCCCTTATTTTGATGTCCCTCACCATGCCAGTTCACAAACAGATACTGCTGTTTAGCACAGAAACTTGTGTTTGTTTATAATATTTATCCCAAAAAGCTGTGCTGGCTTTGAGGAGGTATAAATGGAAAACCCATCTATTTCCTTTGGTAAATTTTTGCAGCAGTTACACCATCATGTTAATATGCTTCTTTTAAATTTACCTTTGTTTTCACTTCCAGATAGTGGTTCTTGTTATCCCTTTCTAGGTTAAAGAGGTCTTTCAGAAGCAGGACTTTTCCTGCACATCAGTACTAGCACAACAGCAATTGAAGCTGATTCTAATCCCTTCCATTAGCTGGATAGGCAAACTTAACTGTCTGGTTTTAGGAAATCTTTCTCTAACATTAAAATGATTTTTGTAGCTTTCATTTGCAAACCTTTTCAAATTAATGTAGTGTGAAATATGGATTAAGAGCTACCAGGAACAAACTCAATAGATGGAGCGTTAGCTTTCCTATTTGGTGTCTGTCACCATCTTTTTTCTTTCTTTTCCTCTTAATGGAATATTGCTTTTACAGAGAAAAATAAATTTATACAAAACATTCAGATATTGTCTGATGTGTAACTCAACTATACTACAGCACTGGCACACAGACTCTGATGTGTGTTGAATGTATTGCATCTACTGCACAATGTACAAGCTGTACATTTGCTCAGCATCACTTGGATGGAAATATGGACACTTGGCTATGTGGCAATTAGTTTGCTGTTGTGTGATGGAGTTGCAGCTGAAACCCTTGCTTCTCCATTTATACTGGAGCCACCTCAGCCCTTTGCAATTCAGCAGACAGGTAGGTGTCTGCACTCTGTGTGTTCCTGCTATGGTAGCTGGTGAGTCAATACGGCTCATCCCTTTGCAGTTTAGATGAATGAAGTCATTCTTGCTTGGAGAAAAGTTGAAGTTGCCATTTTCAATCCTAGCTTTCTGGAAATTCAAAGTTTAGTCCCTCAGCTTCTTCCCCAGAGGAAGAGTTTTATTGAGCTGACTGAAAAGGAAGAGAATGAAACTTAATGCTGCTGCTTATGGCTTAGAAGTGCTTTATTCAGAAGAACTTCAGCAACAGCATCAGAGGAGAAACACAGTGTTCCTGCATAGGTGCTTAAAGATTATCTACAGTTTAGGTTCCCTATATAGGCTCCACATGAACAGCTAAATTAAAGCCTTTTGTCTTTGATAGGTATGAAGTGAGACTATTACCTGACCCAATAGTCTGTAGCAACTTTAAGAAGAAAGTAGAAAGTCTTGAGCAGACTGAATTTCAACTCAAGGTACTATTGCATTAAAAATCCTTCTGACTTCAAAGAAGGTTTAAGATGAGTACTTCATAAATGATTTTATAATCTTACTAATTCCTGCTTCTCTATTGTTGCACAGGTTTTAGATTCAGGGTCCTCAGCACAGTGTGGCCTTGCACCAGTGAAGAATAGTTGTAGCCTTATTGTAAAGGCTGTATACTAGATAATAAAAGTTCATTCCATAAGGCCTGCTAAGAAGCCCTTGTATATGCAAGGTTATAAAGTAAAGTTTTCCTGTCATCCACTAGTTTATCTGAACTATTACCTACAGAGCTTCCACATCTTCTGAAGATTTACTAAGCAAAGGCTATATTTTTTCAGATAATAATTTACTCATTATGAAGCACTTAACTGTTTTATCTTAGTGGGGCATAA